>NW_026969659.1:0-32156 GCF_028390025.1 Pseudophryne corroboree
CTACAGTTAGCTACTATAGTAGTATGTATAAAGAAGAAAGGAAAAAAAAAACACGGGTAGGTGGGTATACAATTATGGATGGACGAGCGACTGCCAACACAGAGGTAGCTACAGCCGTGGGACTACCGTACTGTGTCCTGCTGCTAATATAGACTGGATGATAATGAGATGAAATCAATATATATATATATATAATATCACACTAGTACTGCAGCCGGACAGGTAGATATATTTATTATGTAATGACTGATGACGGGACCTGCTGGACACTGTCAGCTCAGCAGCACCGCAGACTGCTACAGTTAGCTACTATAGTAGTATGTATAAAGAAGAAAGAAAAAGAAAAAACACGGGTAGGTGGTATACAATTATGGATGGACGAGCGACTGCCGACACAGAGGTAGCTACAGCCGTGGGACTACCGTACTGTCTGCTGCTAATATAGACTGGATGATAATGAGAATGAAATCAATATATATATATATATAATATCACACTAGTACTGCAGCCGGACAGGTAGATATATTTATTATGTAATGACTGATGACGGGACCTGCTGAACACTGTCAGCTCAGCAGCACCGCAGACTGCTACAGTAAGCTACTATAGTAGTATGTATAAAGAAGAAAGAAAAAAAAAACCCACGGGTAGGTGGTATACAATTATGGATGGACGAGCGACTGCCGACACAGAGGTAGCTACAGCCGTGGACTACCGTACTGTGTCCTGCTGCTAATATAGACTGGATGATAATGAGATGAAATCAATATATATATATATAATATCACACTAGTACTGCAGCTGGACAGGTAGATATATTTATTATGTAATGACTGATGACGGACCTGCTGGACACTGTCAGCTCAGCAGCACCGCAGACTGCTACAGTAAGCTACTATAGTAGTATGTATAAAGAAGAAAGAAAAAAAAAAAACCACGGGTAGGTGGTATACAATTATGGATGGAACGAGCGACTGCCGACACAGAGGTAGCTACAGCCGTGGACTACCGTACTGTGTCTGCTGCTAATATAGACTGGATGATAATGAGATGAAATCAATATATATATATAATATAATATCACACTAGTACTGCAGCCGGACAGGTAGATATATTTATTATGTAATGGACTGATGACGGACCTGTTGGACACTGTCAGCTCAGCAGCACCACAGACTGCTACAGTAAGCTACTATAGTAGTATGTTATAAAGAAGAAAGAAAAAAAAAAAACCACGGGTAGGTGGTATACAATTATGGATGGACGAGCGACTTGCCGGACACAGAGGTAGCTACAGCCGTGGGACTACCGTACTGTGTGCTGCTAATATAGACTGGATGATAATGAGATGAAAATCAATATATATATATATAATATCACACTAGTAACTGCAGCCGGACAGGTAGATATATTTATTATGTAATGACTGATGACGGACCTGCTGAAACACTGTCAGCTCAGCAGCACCGCAGACTGCTACAGTAAGCTACTATAGTAGTATGTATAAAGAAGAAAGAAAAAAAAACCCACGGGTAGGTGGTATACAATTATGGATGGACGAGCGACTGCCGACACAGAGGGTAGCTACAAGCCGTGGACTACCGTACTGTGTCTGCTGCTAATATAGGACTGGATGATAATGAGATGAAATCAATATATATATATATATATAATATCACACTAGTACTGCAGGCCGGACAGGTAGATATATTTATTATGTAATGACTGATGACGGACCTGCTGGACACTGTCAGCTCAGCAGCAACCGCAGACTGCTACAGTAAGCTACTATAGTAGTATGTATAAAGAAGAAAGAAAAAAAAAACCACGGGTAGGTGGTATACAATTATGGATGGACGAGCGACTGCCCGACACAGAGGTAGCTACAGCCGTGGACTACCGTACTGTGTCTGCTGCTAATATAGACTGGATGATAATGAGATGAAATCTATATATATATATATATATATATATATATAATATCACACTAGTACTGCAGCCGGACAGGTAGATATCTTTATTATGTAATGACTGATGACGGACCTGCTGAACACTGTCAGCTCAGCAGCACCGCAGACTGCTACAGTAAGCTACTATAGTAGTATGTATAAAGAAGAAAGAAAAAAAAACCCACGGGTAGGTGGTATACAATTATGGATGGACGAGCGACTGCCGACCACAGAGGTAGCTACAGCCGTGGACTACCGTACTGTGTCTGCTGCTAATATAGACTGGATGATAATGAGATGAAATCAATATATATATATATAATATCACACTAGTACTGCAGCCGGACAGGTAGATATATTTATTATGTAATGACTGATGACAGACCTGCTGGACACTGTCAGCTCAGCAGCACCGCAGACTGCTACAGTAAGCTACTATAGTAGTATGTATAAAGAAAGAAAGAAAAAAAAAAACCACGGGTAGGTGGTATACAATTATGGATGGACGAGCGGACTGCCGACACAGAGGTAGCTACAGCCGTGGACTACCATACTGTGTCTGCTGCTAATATAGACTGGATGGATAATGAGATGAAATCAATATATAATATAATATCACACTAGTACTGCAGCCGGACAGGTAGATATATTTATTATGTAATGACTGATGACGGACCTGCTGGACACTGTCAGCTCAGCAGCACCGCAGGACTGCTACAGTAAGCTACTATAGTAGTATGTATAAAGAAGAAAGAAAGAAAAACCACGGGTAGGTGGTATACAATTATGGATGGACGAGCGGACTGCCGACACAGAGGTAGCTACAGCCGTGGACTACCGTACTGTGTCTGCTGCTAATATAGACTGGATGATAATGAGATGAAATCAATATATATATATATATATATAATATCACACTAGTAACTGCAGCCGGACAGGTAGATATATTTATTATGTAATGACTGATGACGGACCTGCTGGACACTGTCAGCTCAGCAGCACCGCAGACTGCTACAGTAAGCTACTATAGTAGTATGTATAAAGAAGAAAGAAAAAAAAACCACGGGTAGGTGGTATACAATTATGGATGGACGAGCGGACTGCCGACACAGAGGTAGCTAAAGCCGTGGACTACCGTACTGTGTCCTGCTGCTAATATAGACTGGATGATAATGAGATGAAATCAATATATATATATATATATATATATAATATCACACTAGTACTGCAGCCGGACAGGTAGATATATTTATTATGTAATGGACTGATGACGGACCCTGCTGGGACACTGTCAGCTCAGCAGCACCGCAGGACTGCTACAGTTAGCTACTATAGTAGTATGTATAAAGAAGAAAGAAAAAAAAAAACCACGGGTAGGTGGTATACAATTATGGATAAAAACCACGGGTAGGTGGTATACAATTATGGATGGACGAGCGACTGCCGACACAGAGGTAGCTACAGCCGTGGACTACCGTACTGTGTCTGCTGCTAATATAGACTGGATGATAATGAGATGAAATCAATATATATATATATATATATATATAATATCACACTAGTACTGCAGCCGGACAGGTAGATATATTTATTATGTAATGACTGATGACGGACCTGCTGGACACTGTCAGCTCAGCAGCACCGCAGACTGCTACAGTTAGCTACTATAGTAGTATGTATAAAGAAGAAAGAAAAAAAAAAAAACACGGGTAGGTGGTATACAATTATGGATGGACGAGCGACTGCCGACACAGAGGTAGCTACAGCCGTGGACTACCGTACTGTGTCTGCTGCTAATATAGACTGGATGATAATGAGATGAAATCAATATATATATATATAATATCACACTAGTACTGCAGCCGGACAGGTAGATATATTTATTATGTAATGACTGATGACGGACCTGCTGAACACTGTCAGCTCAGCAGCACCGCAGACTGCTACAGTAAGCTACTATAGTAGTATGTATAAAGAAGAAAGAAAAAAAACCCACGGGTAGGTGGTATACAATTATGGATGGACGAGCGACTGCCGACACAGAGGTAGCTACAGCCGTGGACTACCGTACTGTGTCTGCTGCTAATATAGACTGGATGATAATGAGATGAAATCAATATATATATATATATAATATCACACTAGTACTGCAGCCGGACAGGTAGATATATTTATTATGTAATGACTGATGACGGACCTGCTGGACACTGTCAGCTCAGCAGCACCGCAGACTGCTACAGTAAGCTACTATAGTAGTATGTATAAAGAAGAAAGAAAAAAAAAAACCACGGGTAGGTGGTAATCAATTATGGATGGACGAGCGACTGCCGACACAGAGGTAGCTACAGCCGTGGACTACCGTACTGTGTCTGCTGCTAATATAGACTGGATGATAATGAGATGAAATCAATATATATATATATAATATCACACTAGTACTGCAGCCGGACAGGTAGATATATTTATTATGTAATGACTGATGACGGACCTGCTGGACACTGTCAGCTCAGCAGCACCGCAGACTGCTACAGTAAGCTACTATAGTAGTATGTATAAAGAAGAAAGAAAAAAAAAAAACACGGGTAGGTGGTATACAATTATGGATGGACGAGCGACTGCCGACACAGAGGTAGCTACAGCCGTGGACTACCATACTGTGTCTGCTGCTAATATAGACTGGATGATAATGAGATGAAATCAATATATATATATATATATATAATATCACACTAGTACTGCAGCCGGACAGGTAGATATATTTATTATGTAATGACTGATGACGGACCTGCTGGACACTGTCAGCTCAGCAGCACCGCAGACTGCTACAGTAAGCTACTATAGTAGTATGTATAAAGAAGAAAGAAAAAAAAACCCACGGGTAGGTGGTATACAATTATGGATGGACGAGCGACTGCCGACACAGAGGTAGCTACAGCCGTGGACTACCGTACTGTGTCTGCTGCTAATATAGACTGGATGATAATGAGATGAAATCAATATATATATATATATATATAATATCACACTAGTACTGCAGCCGGACAGGTAGATATATTTATTATGTAATGACTGATGACGGACCTGCTGGACACTGTCAGCTCAGCAGCACCGCAGACTGCTACAGTAAGCTACTATAGTAGTATGTATAAAGAAGAAAGAAAAAAAAACCACGGGTAGGTGGTATACAATTATGGATGGACGAGCGACTGCCGACACAGAGGTAGCTACAGCCGTGGACTACCGTACTGTGTCTGCTGCTAATATAGACTGGATGATAATGAGATGAAATCAATATATATATATATATATATATAATATCACACTAGTACTGCAGCCGGACAGGTAGATATATTTATTATGTAATGACTGATGACGGACCTGCTGGACACTGTCAGCTCAGCAGCACCGCAGACTGCTACAGTTAGCTACTATAGTAGTATGTATAAAGAAGAAAGAAAAAAAAAACCACGGGTAGGTGGTATACAATTATGGATGGACGAGCGACTGCCAACACAGAGGTAGCTACAGCCGTGGACTACCGTACTGTGTCTGCTGCTAATATAGACTGGATGATAATGAGATGAAATCAATATATATATATATATAATATCACACTAGTACTGCAGCCGGACAGGTAGATATATTTATTATGTAATGACTGATGACGGACCTGCTGGACACTGTCAGCTCAGCAGCACCGCAGACTGCTACAGTTAGCTACTATAGTAGTATGTATAAAGAAGAAAGAAAAAGAAAAAACACGGGTAGGTGGTATACAATTATGGATGGACGAGCGACTGCCGACACAGAGGTAGCTACAGCCGTGGACTACCGTACTGTGTCTGCTGTTAATATAGACTGGATGATAATGAGATGAAATCAATATATATATATATAATATCACACTAGTACTGCAGCTGGACAGGTAGATATATTTATTATGTAATGACTGATGACGGACCTGCTGAACACTGTCAGCTCAGCAGCACCGCAGACTGCTACAGTAAGCTACTATAGTAGTATGTATAAAAAGAAAGAAAAAAAAAACCCACGGGTAGGTGGTATACAATTATGGATGGACGAGCGACTGCCGACACAGAGGTAGCTACAGCCGTGGACTACCGTACTGTGTCTGCTGCTAATATAGACTGGATGATAATGAGATGAAATCAATATATATATATATATATAATATCACACTAGTACTGCAGCTGGACAGGTAGATATATTTATTATGTAATGACTGATGACGGACCTGCTGGACACTGTCAGCTCAGCAGCACCGCAGACTGCTACAGTAAGCTACTATAGTAGTATGTATAAAGAAGAAAGAAAAAAAAAACCACGGGTAGGTGGTATACAATTATGGATGGACGAGCGACTGCCGACACAGAGGTAGCTACAGCCGTGGACTACCGTACTGTGTCTGCTGCTAATATAGACTGGATGATAATGAGATGAAATCAATATATATATATATATATAATATCACACTAGTACTGCAGCCGGACAGGTAGATATATTTATTATGTAATGACTGATGACGGACCTGTTGGACACTGTCAGCTCAGCAGCACCACAGACTGCTACAGTAAGCTACTATAGTAGTATGTATAAAGAAGAAAGAAAAAAAAAACCACGGGTAGGTGGTATACAATTATGGATGGACGAGCGACTGCCGACACAGAGGTAGCTACAGCCGTGGACTACCGTACTGTGTCTGCTGCTAATATAGACTGGATGATAATGAGATGAAATCAATATATATATATATAATATCACACTAGTACTGCAGCCGGACAGGTAGATATATTTATTATGTAATGACTGATGACGGACCTGCTGAACACTGTCAGCTCAGCAGCACCGCAGACTGCTACAGTAAGCTACTATAGTAGTATGTATAAAGAAGAAAGAAAAAAAAACCACGGGTAGGTGGTATACAATTATGGATGGACGAGCGACTGCCGACACAGAGGTAGCTACAGCCGTGGACTACCGTACTGTGTCTGCTGCTAATATAGACTGGATGATAATGAGATGAAATCAATATATATATATATATAATATCACACTAGTACTGCAGCCGGACAGGTAGATATATTTATTATGTAATGACTGATGACGGACCTGCTGGACACTGTCAGCTCAGCAGCACCGCAGACTGCTACAGTAAGCTACTATAGTAGTATGTATAAAGAAGAAAGAAAAAAAAACCACGGGTAGGTGGTATACAATTATGGATGGACGAGCGACTGCCGACACAGAGGTAGCTACAGCCGTGGACTACCGTACTGTGTCTGCTGCTAATATAGACTGGATGATAATGAGATGAAATCAATATATATATATATATATATATATATAATATCACACTAGTACTGCAGCCGGACAGGTAGATATCTTTATTATGTAATGACTGATGACGGACCTGCTGAACACTGTCAGCTCAGCAGCACCGCAGACTGCTACAGTAAGCTACTATAGTAGTATGTATAAAGAAGAAAGAAAAAAAAACCCACGGGTAGGTGGTATACAATTATGGATGGACGAGCGACTGCCGACACAGAGGTAGCTACAGCCGTGGACTACCGTACTGTGTCTGCTGCTAATATAGACTGGATGATAATGAGATGAAATCAATATATATATATATATAATATCACACTAGTACTGCAGCTGGACAGGTAGATATATTTATTATGTAATGACTGATGACGGACCTGCTGGACACTGTCAGCTCAGCAGCACCGCAGACTGCTACAGTAAGCTACTATAGTAGTATGTATAAAGAAGAAAGAAAAAAAAAACCACGGGTAGGTGGTATACAATTATGGATGGACGAGCGACTGCCGACACAGAGGTAGCTACAGCCGTGGACTACCGTACTGTGTCTGCTGCTAATATAGACTGGATGATAATGAGATGAAATCAATATATATATATATATAATATCACACTAGTACTGCAGCCGGACAGGTAGATATATTTATTATGTAATGACTGATGACGGACCTGTTGGACACTGTCAGCTCAGCAGCACCACAGACTGCTACAGTAAGCTACTATAGTAGTATGTATAAAGAAGAAAGAAAAAAAAAACCACGGGTAGGTGGTATACAATTATGGATGGACGAGCGACTGCCGACACAGAGGTAGCTACAGCCGTGGACTACCGTACTGTGTCTGCTGCTAATATAGACTGGATGATAATGAGATGAAATCAATATATATATATATAATATCACACTAGTACTGCAGCTGGACAGGTAGATATATTTATTATGTAATGACTGATGACGGACCTGCTGAACACTGTCAGCTCAGCAGCACCGCAGACTGCTACAGTAAGCTACTATAGTAGTATGTATAAAGAAGAAAGAAAAAGAAAAAAACACGGGTAGGTGGTATACAATTATGGATGGACGAGCGACTGCCGACACAGAGGTAGCTACAGCCGTGGACTACCGTACTGTGTCTGCTGCTAATATAGACTGGATGATAATGAGATGAAATCAATATATATATATAATATCACACTAGTACTGCAGCCGGACAGGTAGATATATTTATTATGTAATGACTGATGACGGACCTGCTGGACACTGTCAGCTCAGCAGCACCGCAGACTGCTACAGTAAGCTACTATAGTAGTATGTATAAAGAAGAAAGAAAAAAAAACCACGGGTAGGTGGTATACAATTATGGATGGACGAGCGACTGCCGACACAGAGGTAGCTACAGCCGTGGACTACCGTACTGTGTCTGCTGCTAATATAGACTGGATGATAATGAGATGAAATCAATATATATATATATAATATCACACTAGTACTGCAGCCGGACAGGTAGATATATTTATTATGTAATGACTGATGACGGACCTGCTGGACACTGTCAGCTCAGCAGCACCGCAGACTGCTACAGTAAGCTACTATAGTAGTATGTATAAAGAAGAAAGAAAAAAAAAACCACGGGTAGGTGGTATACAATTATGGATGGACGAGCGACTGCCGACACAGAGGTAGCTACAGCCGTGGACTACCGTACTGTGTCTGCTGCTAATATAGACTGGATGATAATGAGATGAAATCAATATATATATATATATAATATCACACTAGTACTGCAGCCGGACAGGTAGATATATTTATTATGTAATGACTGATGACGGACCTGCTGGACACTGTCAGCTCAGCAGCACTGCAGACTGCTACAGTAAGCTACTATAGTAGTATGTATAAAGAAGAAAGAAAAGAAAAAAAACACGGGTAGGTGGTATACAATTATGGATGGATGAGCGACTGCCGACACAGATGTAGCTACAGCCGTGGACTACCGTACTGTGTCTGCTGCTAATATAGACTGGATGATAATGAGATGAAATCAATATATATATATATATAATATCACACTAGTACTGCAGCCGGACAGGTAGATATATTTATTATGTAATGACTGATGACGGACCTGCTGGACACTGTCAGCTCAGCAGCACCGCAGACTGCTACAGTAAGCTACTATAGTAGTATGTATAAAGAAGAAAGAAAAAAAAAACCACGGGTAGGTGGTATACAATTATGGATGGACGAGCGACTGCCGACACAGAGGTAGCTACAGCCGTGGACTACCGTACTGTGTCTGCTGCTAATATAGACTGGATGATAATGAGATGAAATCAATATATATATATATAATATCACACTAGTACTGCAGCCGGACAGGTAGATATATTTATTATGTAATGACTGATGACGGACCTGCTGGACACTGTCAGCTCAGCAGCACCGCAGACTGCTACAGTAAGCTACTATAGTAGTATGTATAAAGAAGAAAGAAAAAAAAACCCACGGGTAGGTGGTATACAATTATGGATGGACGAGCGACTGCCGACACAGAGGTAGCTACAGCCGTGGACTACCGTACTGTGTCTGCTGCTAATATAGACTGGATGATAATGAGATGAAATCAATATATATATATATAATATCACACTAGTATTGCAGCCGGACAGGTAGATATATTTATTATGTAATGACTGATGACGGACCTGCTGGACACTGTCAGCTCAGCAGCACCGCAGACTGCTACAGTAAGCTACTATAGTAGTATGTATAAAGAAGAAAGGAAAAAAAAACACGGGTAGGTGGTATACAATTATGGATGGACGAGCGACTGCCGACACAGAGGTAGCTACAGCCGTGGACTACCGTACTGTGTCTTCTGCTAATATAGACTGGATGATAATGAGATGAAATCAATATATATATATATATAATATCACACTAGTACTGCAGCCGGACAGGTAGATATATTTATTATGTAATGACTGATGACGGACCTGCTGGACACTGTCAGCTCAGCAGCACCGCAGACTGCTACAGTAAGCTACTATAGTAGTATGTATAAAGAAGAAAGAAAGAAAAAAAAACACGGGTAGGTGGTATACAATTATGGATGGACGAGCGACTGCCGACACAGAGGTAGCTACAGCCGTGGACTACCGTACTGTGTCTGCTGCTAATATAGACTGGATGATAATGAGATGAAATCAATATATATATATATAATATCACACTAGTACTGCAGCCGGACAGGTAGATATATTTATTATGTAATGACTGATGACGGACCTGCTGGGCACTGTCAGCTCAGCAGCACCGCAGACTGCTACAGTAAGCTACTATAGTAGTATGTATAAAGAAGAAAGAAAAAAAAAACCACGGGTAGGTGGTATACAATTATGGATGGACGAGCGACTGCCGACACAGAGGTAGCTACAGCCGTGGACTACCGTACTGTGTCTGCTGCTAATATAGACTGGATGATAATGAGATGAAATCAATATATATATATATAATATCACACTAGTACTGCAGCCGGACAGGTAGATATATTTATTATGTAATGACTGATGACGGACCTGCTGGACACTGTCAGCTCAGCAGCACCGCAGACTGCTACAGTAAGCTACTATAGTAGTATGTATAAAGAAGAAAGAAGAAAAAAAAACCACGGGTAGGTGGTATACAATTATGGATGGACGAGCGACTGCCGACACAGAGGTAGCTACAGCCGTGGACTACCGTACTGTGTCTGCTGCTAATATAGACTGGATGATAATGAGATGAAATCAATATATATATATATAATATCACACTAGTACTGCAGCCGGACAGGTAGATATATTTATTATGTAATGACTGATGACGGACCTGCTGGACACTGTCAGCTCAGCAGCACCGCAGACTGCTACAGTAAGCTACTATAGTAGTATGTATAAAGAAGAAAGAAAAGAAAAAAAACACGGGTAGGTGGTATACAATTATGGATGGACGAGCGACTGCCGACACAGATGTAGCTACAGCCGTGGACTACCGTACTGTGTCTGCTGCTAATATAGACTGGATGATAATGAGATGAAATCAATATATATATATATATAATATCACACTAGTACTGCAGCCGGACAGGTAGATATATTTATTATGTAATGACTGATGACGGACCTGCTGGACACTGTCAGCTCAGCAGCACCGCAGACTGCTACAGTAAGCTACTATAGTAGTATGTATAAAGAAGAAAGAAAAAAAAAAACCACGGGTAGGTGGTAATCAATTATGGATGGACGAGCGACTGCCGACACAGAGGTAGCTACAGCCGTGGACTACCGTACTGTGTCTGCTGCTAATATAGACTGGATGATAATGAGATGAAATCAATATATATATATATAATATCACACTAGTACTGCAGCCGGACAGGTAGATATATTTATTATGTAATGACTGATGACGGACCTGCTGGACACTGTCAGCTCAGCAGCACCGCAGACTGCTACAGTAAGCTACTATAGTAGTATGTATAAAGAAGAAAGAAAAAAAAAACCACGGGTAGGTGGTATACAATTATGGATGGACGAGCGACTGCCGACACAGAGGTAGCTACAGCCGTGGACTACCATACTGTGTCTGCTGCTAATATAGACTGGATGATAATGAGATGAAATCAATATATATATATATATAATATCACACTAGTACTGCAGCCGGACAGGTAGATATATTTATTATGTAATGACTGATGACGGACCTGCTGGACACTGTCATCTCAGCAGCACCGCAGACTGCTACAGTAAGCTACTATAGTAGTATGTATAAAGAAGAAAGAAAAAAAAAACTACGGGTAGGTGGTATACAATTATGGATGGACGAGCGACTGCCGACACAGAGGTAGCTACAGCCGTGGACTACCGTACTGTGTCTGCTGCTAATATAGACTGGATGATAATGAGATGAAATCAATATATATATATATATATATATAATATCACACTAGTACTGCAGCCGGACAGGTAGATATATTTATTATGTAATGACTGATGACGGACCTGCTGGACACTGTCAGCTCAGCAGCACCGCAGACTGCTACAGTAAGCTACTATAGTAGTATGTATAAAGAAGAAAGAAAAAAAACCCACGGGTAGGTGGTATACAATTATGGATGGACGAGCGACTGCCGACACAGAGGTAGCTACAGCCGTGGACTACCGTACTGTGTCTGCTGCTAATATAGACTGGATGATAATGAGATGAAATCAATATATATATATATATATAATATGACACTAGTACTGCAGCCGGACAGGTAGATATATTTATTATGTAATGACTGATGACGGACCTGCTGGACACTGTCATCTCAGCAGCACCGCAGACTGCTACAGTAAGCTACTATAGTAGTATGTATAAAGAAGAAAGAAAAAAAAAACCACGGGTAGGTGGTATACAATTATGGATGGACGAGCGACTGCCGACACAGAGGTAGCTACAGCCGTGGACTACCATACTGTGTCTGCTGCTAATATAGACTGGATGATAATGAGATGAAATCAATATATATATATATATAATATCACACTAGTACTGCAGCCGGACAGGTAGATATATTTATTATGTAATGACTGATGATGGACCTGCTGGACACTGTCATCTCAGCAGCACCGCAGACTGCTACAGTAAGCTACTATAGTAGTATGTATAAAGAAGAAAGAAAAAAAAAACTACGGGTAGGTGGTATACAATTATGGATGGACGAGCGACTGCCGACACAGAGGTAGCTACAGCCGTGGACTACCGTACTGTGTCTGCTGCTAATATAGACTGGATGATAATGAGATGAAATCAATATATATATATATATATATATAATATCACACTAGTACTGCAGCCGGACAGGTAGATATATTTATTATGTAATGACTGATGACGGACCTGCTGGACACTGTCAGCTCAGCAGCACCGCAGACTGCTACAGGAAGCTACAATAGTAGTATGTATAAAGAAGAAAGAAAAAAAAACCACGGGTAGGTGGTATACAATTATGGATGGACGAGCGACTGCCGACACAGAGGTAGCTACAGCCGTGGACTACCGTACTGTGTCTGCTGCTAATATAGACTGGATGATAATGAGATGAAATCAATATATATATATATATATATATAATATCACACTAGTACTGCAGCCGGACAGGTAGATATATTTATTCTGTAATGACTGATGACGGACCTGCTGGACACTGTCAGCTCAGCAGCACCGCAGACTGCTACAATTAGCTACTATAGTAGTATGTATAAAGAAGAAAGAAAAAAAAAACCACGGGTAGGTGGTATACAATTATGGATGGACGAGCGACTGCCGACACAGAGGTAGCTACAGCCGTGGACTACCGTACTGTGTCTGCTGCTAATATAGACTGGATGATAATGAGATGAAATCAATATATATTATATATAATATCACACTAGTACTGCAGCCGGACAGGTAGATATATTTATTATGTAATGACTGATGACGGACCTGCTGGACACTGTCAGCTCAGCAGCACCGCAGACTGCTACAGTTAGCTACTATAGTAGTATGTATAAAGAAGAAAGAAAAAAAAAAAACACGGGTAGGTGGTATACAATTATGGATGGACGAGCGACTGCCGACACAGAGGTAGCTACAGCCGTGGACTACCGTACTGTGTCTGCTGCTAATATAGACTGGATGATAATGAGATGAAATCAATATATATATATATAATATCACACTAGTACTGCAGCCGGACAGGTAGATATATTTATTATGTAATGACTGATGACGGACCTGCTGAACACTGTCAGCTCAGCAGCACCGCAGACTGCTACAGTAAGCTACTATAGTAGTATGTATAAAGAAGAAAGAAAAAAAACCCACGGGTAGGTGGTATACAATTATGGATGGACGAGCGACTGCCGACACAGAGGTAGCTACAGCCGTGGACTACCGTACTGTGTCTGCTGCTAATATAGACTGGATGATAATGAGATGAAATCAATATATATATATATAATATCACACTAGTACTGCAGCCGGACAGGTAGATATATTTATTATGTAATGACTGATGACGGACCTGGCTGGACACTGTCAGCTCAGCAGCACCGCAGACTGCTACAGTAAGCTACTATAGTAGTATGTATAAAGAAGAAAGAAAAAAAAAACCACGGGTAGGTGGTATACAATTATGGATGGACGAGCGACTGCCGACACAGAGGTAGCTACAGCCGTGGACTACCGTACTGTGTCTGCTGCTAATATAGACTGGATGATAATGAGATGAAATCAATATATATATATATATATATAATATCACACTAGTACTGCAGCCGGACAGGTAGATATATTTATTATGTAATGACTGATGACGGACCCTGCTGGACACTGTCAGCTCAGCAGCACCGCAGACTGCTACAGTAAGCTACTATAGTAGTATGTATAAAGAAGAAAGAAAGAAAAAAAAACACGGGTAGGTGGTATACAATTATGGATGGACGAGCGACTGCCGACACAGAGGTAGCTACAGCCGTGGACTACCGTACTGTGTCTGCTGCTAATATAGACTGGATGATAATGAGATGAAATCAATATATATATATATATATAATATCACACTAGTACTGCAGCTGGACAGGTAGATATATTTATTATGTAATGACTGATGACGGACCTGCTGGACACTGTCAGCTCAGCAGCACCGCAGACTGCTACAGTAAGCTACTATAGTAGTATGTATAAAGAAGAAAGAAAAAAAAAACCACGGGTAGGTGGTATACAATTATGGATGGACGAGCGACTGCCGACACAGAGGTAGCTACAGCCGTGGACTACCGTACTGTGTCTGCTGCTAATATAGACTGGATGATAATGAGATGAAATCAATATATATATATATATAATATCACACTAGTACTGCAGCCGGACAGGTAGATATATTTATTATGTAATGACTGATGACGGACCTGTTGGACACTGTCAGCTCAGCAGCACCACAGACTGCTACAGTAAGCTACTATAGTAGTATGTATAAAGAAGAAAGAAAAAAAAAACCACGGGTAGGTGGTATACAATTATGGATGGACGAGCGACTGCCGACACAGAGGTAGCTACAGCCGTGGACTACCGTACTGTGTCTGCTGCTATAATAGACTGGATGATAATGAGATGAAATCAATATATATATATATAATATCACACTAGTACTGCAGCCGGACAGGTAGATATATTTATTATGTAATGACTGATGACGGACCTGCTGAACACTGTCAGCTCAGCAGCACCGCAGACTGCTACAGTAAGCTACTATAGTAGTATGTATAAAGAAGAAAGAAAAAAAACCCACGGGTAGGTGGTATACAATTATGGATGGACGAGCGACTGCCGACACAGAGGTAGCTACAGCCGTGGACTACCGTACTGTGTCTGCTGCTAATATAGACTGGATGATAATGAGATGAAATCAATATATATATATATATATAATATCACACTAGTACTGCAGCCGGACAGGTAGATATATTTATTATGTAATGACTGATGACGGACCTGCTGGACACTGTCAGCTCAGCAGCACCGCAGACTGCTACAGTAAGCTACTATAGTAGTATGTATAAAGAAGAAAGAAAAAAAAACCACGGGTAGGTGGTATACAATTATGGATGGACGAGCGACTGCCGACACAGAGGTAGCTACAGCCGTGGACTACCGTACTGTGTCTGCTGCTAATATAGACTGGATGATAATGAGATGAAATCAATATATATATATATATATATATATAATATCACACTAGTACTGCAGCCGGACAGGTAGATATCTTTATTATGTAATGACTGATGACGGACCTGCTGAACACTGTCAGCTCAGCAGCACCGCAGACTGCTACAGTAAGCTACTATAGTAGTATGTATAAAGAAGAAAGAAAAAAAAAACCCACGGGTAGGTGGTATACAATTATGGATGGACGAGCGACTGCCGACACAGAGGTAGCTACAGCCGTGGACTACCGTACTGTGTCTGCTGCTAATATAGACTGGATGATAATGAGATGAAATCAATATATATATATATAATATCACACTAGTACTGCAGCTGGACAGGTAGATATATTTATTATGTAATGACTGATGACGGACCTGATGGACACTGTCAGCTCAGCAGCACCGCAGACTGCTACAGTAAGCTACTATAGTAGTATGTATAAAGAAGAAAGAAAAAAAAAACCACGGGTAGGTGGTATACAATTATGGATGGACGAGCGACTGCCGACACAGAGGTAGCTACAGCCGTGGACTACCGTACTGTGTCTGCTGCTAATATAGACTGGATGATAATGAGATGAAATCAATATATATATATATATAATATCACACTAGTACTGCAGCCGGACAGGTAGATATATTTATTATGTAATGACTGATGACGGACCTGTTGGACACTGTCAGCTCAGCAGCACCACAGACTGCTACAGTAAGCTACTATAGTAGTATGTATAAAGAAGAAAGAAAAAAAAAACCACGGGTAGGTGGTATACAATTATGGATGGACGAGCGACTGCCGACACAGAGGTAGCTACAGCCGTGGACTACCGTACTGTGTCTGCTGCTAATATAGACTGGATGATAATGAGATGAAATCAATATATATATATATAATATCACACTAGTACTGCAGCCGGACAGGTAGATATATTTATTATGTAATGACTGATGACGGACCTGCTGAACACTGTCAGCTCAGCAGCACCGCAGACTGCTACAGTAAGCTACTATAGTAGTATGTATAAAGAAGAAAGAAAAAGAAAAAAACACGGGTAGGTGGTATACAATTATGGATGGACGAGCGACTGCCGACACAGAGGTAGCTACAACCGTGGACTACCGTACTGTGTCTGCTGCTAATATAGACTGGATGATAATGAGATGAAATCAATATATATATATAATATCACACTAGTACTGCAGCCGGACAGGTAGATATATTTATTATGTAATGACTGATGACGGACCTGCTGGACACTGTCAGCTCAGCAGCACCGCAGACTGCTACAGTAAGCTACTATAGTAGTATGTATAAAGAAGAAAGAAAAAAAAACCACGGGTAGGTGGTATACAATTATGGATGGACGAGCGACTGCCGACACAGAGGTAGCTACAGCCGTGGACTACCGTACTGTGTCTGCTGCTAATATAGACTGGATGATAATGAGATGAAATCAATATATATATATATAATATCACACTAGTACTGCAGCCGGACAGGTAGATATATTTATTATGTAATGACTGATGACGGACCTGCTGGACACTGTCAGCTCAGCAGCACCGCAGACTGCTACAGTAAGCTACTATAGTAGTATGTATAAAGAAGAAAGAAAAAAAAAACCACGGGTAGGTGGTATACAATTATGGATGGACGAGCGACTGCCGACACAGAAGTAGCTACAGCCGTGGACTACCGTACTGTGTCTGCTGCTAATATAGACTGGATGATAATGAGATGAAATCAATATATATATATATATAATATCACACTAGTACTGCAGCCGGACAGGTAGATATATTTATTATGTAATGACTGATGACGGACATGCTGGACACTGTCAGCTCAGCAGCACTGCAGACTGCTACAGTAAGCTACTATAGTAGTATGTATAAAGAAGAAAGAAAAGAAAAAAAACACGGGTAGGTGGTATACAATTATGGATGGATGAGCGACTGCCGACACAGATGTAGCTACAGCCGTGGACTACCGTACTGTGTCTGCTGCTAATATAGACTGGATGATAATGAGATGAAATCAATATATATATATATAATATCACACTAGTACTGCAGCCGGACAGGTAGATATATTTATTATGTAATGACTGATGACGGACCTGCTGGACACTGTCAGCTCAGCAGCACCGCAGACTGCTACAGTAAGCTACTATAGTAGTATGTATAAAGAAGAAAGAAAAAAAAAACCACGGGTAGGTGGTATACAATTATGGATGGACGAGCGACTGCCGACACAGAGGTAGCTACAGCCGTGGACTACCGTACTGTGTCTGCTGCTAATATAGACTGGATGATAATGAGATGAAATCAATATATATATATATAATATCACACTAGTACTGCAGCCGGACAGGTAGATATATTTATTATGTAATGACTGATGACGGACCTGCTGGACACTGTCAGCTCAGCAGCACCGCAGACTGCTACAGTAAGCTACTATAGTAGTATGTATAAAGAAGAAAGAAAAAAAAACCCACGGGTAGGTGGTATACAATTATGGATGGACGAGCGACTGCCGACACAGAGGTAGCTACAGCCGTGGACTACCGTACTGTGTCTGCTGCTAATATAGACTGGATGATAATGAGATGAAATCAATATATATATATATAATATCACACTAGTATTGCAGCCGGACAGGTAGATATATTTATTATGTAATGACTGATGACGGACCTGCTGGACACTGTCAGCTCAGCAGCACCGCAGACTGCTACAGTAAGCTACTATAGTAGTATGTATAAAGAAGAAAGAAAAAAAAAACACGGGTAGGTGGTATACAATTATGGATGGACGAGCGACTGCCGACACAGAGGTAGCTACAGCCGTGGACTACCGTACTGTGTCTTCTGCTAATATAGACTGGATGATAATGAGATGAAATCAATATATATATATATAATATCACACTAGTACTGCAGCCGGACAGGTAGATATATTTATTATGTAATGACTGATGACGGACCTGCTGGACACTGTCAGCTCAGCAGCACCGCAGACTGCTACAGTAAGCTACTATAGTAGTATGTATAAAGAAGAAAGAAAGAAAAAAAAACACGGGTAGGTGGTATACAATTATGGATGGACGAGCGACTGCCGACACAGAGGTAGCTACAGCCGTGGACTACCGTACTGTGTCTGCTGCTAATATAGACTGGATGATAATGAGATGAAATCAATATATATATATATAATATCACACTAGTACTGCAGCCGGACAGGTAGATATATTTATTATGTAATGACTGATGACGGACCTGCTGGACACTGTCAGCTCAGCAGCACCGCAGACTGCTACAGTAAGCTACTATAGTAGTATGTATAAAGAAGAAAGAAAAAAAAAACCACGGGTAGGTGGTATACAATTATGGATGGACGAGCGACTGCCGACACAGAGGTAGCTACAGCCGTGGACTACCGTACTGTGTCTGCTGCTAATATAGACTGGATGATAATGAGATGAAATCAATATATATATATATAATATCACACTAGTACTGCAGCCGGACAGGTAGATATATTTATTATGTAATGACTGATGACGGACCTGCTGGACACTGTCAGCTCAGCAGCACCGCAGACTGCTACAGTAAGCTACTATAGTAGTATGTATAAAGAAGAAAGAAGAAAAAAAAACCACGGGTAGGTGGTATACAATTATGGATGGAAGAGCGACTGCCGACACAGAGGTAGCTACAGCCGTGGACTACCGTACTGTGTCTGCTGCTAATATAGACTGGATGATAATGAGATGAAATCAATATATATATATATAATATCACACTAGTACTGCAGCCGGACAGGTAGATATATTTATTATGTAATGACTGATGACGGACCTGCTGGACACTGTCAGCTCAGCAGCACCGCAGACTGCTACAGTAAGCTACTATAGTAGTATGTATAAAGAAGAAAGAAAAGAAAAAAAACACGGGTAGGTGGTATACAATTATGGATGGACGAGCGACTGCCGACACAGATGTAGCTACAGCCGTGGACTACCGTACTGTGTCTGCTGCTAATATAGACTGGATGATAATGAGATGAAATCAATATATATATATATATAATATCACACTAGTACTGCAGCCGGACAGGTAGATATATTTATTATGTAATGACTGATGACGGACCTGCTGGACACTGTCAGCTCAGCAGCACCGCAGACTGCTACAGTAAGCTACTATAGTAGTATGTATAAAGAAGAAAGAAAAAAAAAACCACGGGTAGGTGGTAATCAATTATGGATGGACGAGCGACTGCCGACACAGAGGTAGCTACAGCCGTGGACTACCGTACTGTGTCTGCTGCTAATATAGACTGGATGATAATGAGATGAAATCAATATATATATATATAATATCACACTAGTACTGCAGCCGGACAGGTAGATATATTTATTATGTAATGACTGATGACGGACCTGCTGGACACTGTCAGCTCAGCAGCACCGCAGACTGCTACAGTAAGCTACTATAGTAGTATGTATAAAGAAGAAAGAAAAAAAAAACCACGGGTAGGTGGTATACAATTATGGATGGACGAGCGACTGCCGACACAGAGGTAGCTACAGCCGTGGACTACCATACTGTGTCTGCTGCTAATATAGACTGGATGATAATGAGATGAAATCAATATATATATATATATAATATCACACTAGTACTGCAGCCGGACAGGTAGATATATTTATTATGTAATGACTGATGACGGACCTGCTGGACACTGTCATCTCAGCAGCACCGCAGACTGCTACAGTAAGCTACTATAGTAGTATGTATAAAGAAGAAAGAAAAAAAAAACTACGGGTAGGTGGTATACAATTATGGATGGACGAGCGACTGCCGACACAGAGGTAGCTACAGCCGTGGACTACCGTACTGTGTCTGCTGCTAATATAGACTGGATGATAATGAGATGAAATCAATATATATATATATATATATAATATCACACTAGTACTGCAGCCGGACAGGTAGATATATTTATTATGTAATGACTGATGACGGACCTGCTGGACACTGTCAGCTCAGCAGCACCGCAGACTGCTACAGTTAGCTACTATAGTAGTATGTATAAAGAAGAAAGAAAAAAAAAACCACGGGTAGGTGGTATACAATTATGGATGGACGAGCGACTGCCGACACAGAGGTAGCTACAGCCGTGGACTACCGTACTGTGTCTGCTGCTAATATAGACTGGATGATAATGAGATGAAATCAATATATATATATATAATATCACACTAGTACTGCAGCCGGACAGGTAGATATATTTATTATGTAATGACTGATGACGGACCTGCTGGACACTGTCAGCTCAGCAGCACCGCAGACTGCTACAGTAAGCTACTATAGTAGTATGTATAAAGAAGAAAGAAGAAAAAAAAACCACGGGTAGGTGGTATACAATTATGGATGGAAGAGCGACTGCCGACACAGAGGTAGCTACAGCCGTGGACTACCGTACTGTGTCTGCTGCTAATATAGACTGGATGATAATGAGATGAAATCAATATATATATATATAATATCACACTAGTACTGCAGCCGGACAGGTAGATATATTTATTATGTAATGACTGATGACGGACCTGCTGGACACTGTCAGCTCAGCAGCACCGCAGACTGCTACAGTAAGCTACTATAGTAGTATGTATAAAGAAGAAAGAAAAGAAAAAAAACACGGGTAGGTGGTATACAATTATGGATGGACGAGCGACTGCCGACACAGATGTAGCTACAGCCGTGGACTACCGTACTGTGTCTGCTGCTAATATAGACTGGATGATAATGAGATGAAATCAATATATATATATATATAATATCACACTAGTACTGCAGCCGGACAGGTAGATATATTTATTATGTAATGACTGATGACGGACCTGCTGGACACTGTCAGCTCAGCAGCACCGCAGACTGCTACAGTAAGCTACTATAGTAGTATGTATAAAGAAGAAAGAAAAAAAAAACCACGGGTAGGTGGTAATCAATTATGGATGGACGAGCGACTGCCGACACAGAGGTAGCTACAGCCGTGGACTACCGTACTGTGTCTGCTGCTAATATAGACTGGATGATAATGAGATGAAATCAATATATATATATATAATATCACACTAGTACTGCAGCCGGACAGGTAGATATATTTATTATGTAATGACTGATGACGGACCTGCTGGACACTGTCAGCTCAGCAGCACCGCAGACTGCTACAGTAAGCTACTATAGTAGTATGTATAAAGAAGAAAGAAAAAAAAAACCACGGGTAGGTGGTATACAATTATGGATGGACGAGCGACTGCCGACACAGATGTAGCTACAGCCGTGGACTACCATACTGTGTCTGCTGCTAATATAGACTGGATGATAATGAGATGAAATCAATATATATATATATATAATATCACACTAGTACTGCAGCCGGACAGGTAGATATATTTATTATGTAATGACTGATGACGGACCTGCTGGACACTGTCATCTCAGCAGCACCGCAGACTGCTACAGTAAGCTACTATAGTAGTATGTATAAAGAAGAAAGAAAAAAAAACTACGGGTAGGTGGTATACAATTATGGATGGACGAGCGACTGCCGACACAGAGGTAGCTACAGCCGTGGACTACCGTACTGTGTCTGCTGCTAATATAGACTGGATGATAATGAGATGAAATCAATATATATATATATATATATATAATATCACACTAGTACTGCAGCCGGACAGGTAGATATATTTATTATGTAATGACTGATGACGGACCTGCTGGACACTGTCAGCTCAGCAGCACCGCAGACTGCTACAGTAAGCTACTATAGTAGTATGTATAAAGAAGAAAGAAAAAAAAACCACGGGTAGGTGGTATACAATTATGGATGGACGAGCGACTGCCGACACAGAGGTAGCTACAGCCGTGGACTACCGTACTGTGTCTGCTGCTAATATAGACTGGATGATAATGAGATGAAATCAATATATATATATATATATATATATATAATATCACACTAGTACTGCAGCCGGACAGGTAGATATATTTATTATGTAATGACTGATGACGGACCTGCTGGACACTGTCAGCTCAGCAGCACCGCAGACTGCTACAGTTAGCTACTATAGTAGTATGTATAAAGAAGAAAGAAAAAAAAACCACGGGTAGGTGGTATACAATTATGGATGGACGAGCGACTGCCGACACAGAGGTAGCTACAGCCGTGGACTACCGTACTGTGTCTGCTGCTAATATAGACTGGATGATAATGAGATGAAATCAATATATATATATATAATATCACACTAGTACTGCAGCCGGACAGGTAGATATATTTATTATGTAATGACTGATGACGGACCTGCTGGACACTGTCAGCTCAGCAGCACCGCAGACTGCTACAGTTAGCTACTATAGTAGTATGTATAAAGAAGAAAGAAAAAAAAAAAACACGGGTAGGTGGTATACAATTATGGATGGACGAGCGACTGCCGACACAGAGGTAGCTACAGCCGTGGACTACCGTACTGTGTCTGCTGCTAATATAGACTGGATGATAATGAGATGAAATCAATATATATATATATAATATCACACTAGTACTGCAGCCGGACAGGTAGATATATTTATTATGTAATGACTGATGACGGACCTGCTGAACACTGTCAGCTCAGCAGCACCGCAGACTGCTACAGTAAGCTACTATAGTAGTATGTATAAAGAAGAAAGAAAAAAAACCCACGGGTAGGTGGTATACAATTATGGATGGACGAGCGACTGCCGACACAGAGGTAGCTACAGCCGTGGACTACCGTACTGTGTCTGCTGCTAATATAGACTGGATGATAATGAGATGAAATCAATATATATATATATATAATATCACACTAGTACTGCAGCCGGACAGGTAGATATATTTATTATGTAATGACTGATGACGGACCTGCTGGACACTGTCATCTCAGCAGCACCGCAGACTGCTACAGTAAGCTACTATAGTAGTATGTATAAAGAAGAAAGAAAAAAAAAACCACGGGTAGGTGGTATACAATTATGGATGGACGAGCGACTGCCGACACAGAGGTAGCTACAGCCGTGGACTACCATACTGTGTCTGCTGCTAATATAGACTGGATGATAATGAGATGAAATCAATATATATATATATAATATCACACTAGTACTGCAGCCGGACAGGTAGATATATTTATTATGTAATGACTGATGACGGACCAGCTGGACACTGTCATCTCAGCAGCACCGCAGACTGCTACAGTAAGCTACTATAGTAGTATGTATAAAGAAGAAAGAAAAAAAAAACTACGGGTAGGTGGTATACAATTATGGATGGACGAGCGACTGCCGACACAGAGGTAGCTACAGCCGTGGACTACCGTACTGTGTCTGCTGCTAATATAGACTGGATGATAATGAGATGAAATCAATATATATATATATATATATATAATATCACACTAGTACTGCAGCCGGACAGGTAGATATATTTATTATGTAATGACTGATGACGGACCTGCTGGACACTGTCAGCTCAGCAGCACCGCAGACTGCTACAGTAAGCTACTATAGTAGTATGTATAAAGAAGAAAGAAAAAAAAACCACGGGTAGGTGGTATACAATTATGGATGGACGAGCGACTGCCGACACAGAGGTAGCTACAGCCGTGGACTACCGTACTGTGTCTGCTGCTAAAATAGACTGGATGATAATGAGATGAAATCAATATATATATATATATATATATATAATATCACACTAGTACTGCAGCCGGACAGGTAGATATATTTATTATGTAATGACTGATGACGGACCTGCTGGACACTGTCAGCTCAGCAGCACCGCAGACTGCTACAGTTAGCTACTATAGTAGTATGTATAAAGAAGAAAGAAAAAAAAAAACCACGGGTAGGTGGTATACAATTATGGATGGACGAGCGACTGCCGACACAGAGGTAGCTACAGCCGTGGACTACCGTACTGTGTCTGCTGCTAATATAGACTGGATGATAATGAGATGAAATCAATATATATATATATAATATCACACTAGTACTGCAGCCGGACAGGTAGATATATTTATTATGTAATGACTGATGACGGACCTGCTGGACACTGTCAGCTCAGCAGCACCGCAGACTGCTACAGTTAGCTACTATAGTAGTATGTATAAAGAAGAAAGAAAAAAAAAAAAACACGGGTAGGTGGTATACAATTATGGATGGACGAGCGACTGCCGACACAGAGGTAGCTACAGCCGTGGACTACCGTACTGTGTCTGCTGCTAATATAGACTGGATGATAATGAGATGAAATCAATATATATATATATAATATCACACTAGTACTGCAGCCGGACAGGTAGATATATTTATTATGTAATGACTGATGACGGACCTGCTGAACACTGTCAGCTCAGCAGCACCGCAGACTGCTACAGTAAGCTACTATAGTAGTATGTATAAAGAAGAAAGAAAAAAAACCCACGGGTAGGTGGTATACAATTATGGATGGACGAGCGACTGCCGACACAGAGGTAGCTACAGCCGTGGACTACCGTACTGTGTCTGCTGCTAATATAGACTGGATGATAATGAGATGAAATCAATATATATATATATATAATATCACACTAGTACTGCAGCCGGACAGGTAGATATATTTATTATGTAATGACTGATGACGGACCTGCTGGACACTGTCAGCTCAGCAGCACCGCAGACTGCTACAGTAAGCTACTATAGTAGTATGTATAAAGAAGAAAGAAAAAAAAACCACGGGTAGGTGGTATACAATTATGGATGGACGAGCGACTGCCGACACAGAGGTAGCTACAGCCGTGGACTACCGTACTGTGTCTGCTGCTAATATAGACTGGATGATAATGAGATGAAATCAATATATATATATATATATAATATCACACTAGTACTGCAGCCGGACAGGTAGATATATTTATTATGTAATGACTGATGACGGACCTGCTGGACACTGTCAGCTCAGCAGCACCGCAGACTGCTACAGTAAGCTACTATAGTAGTATGTATAAAGAAGAAAGAAAGAAAAAAAAACACGGGTAGGTGGTATACAATTATGGATGGACGAGCGACTGCCGACACAGAGGTAGCTACAGCCGTGGACTACCGTACTGTGTCTGCTGCTAATATAGACTGGATGATAATGAGATGAAATCAATATATATATATATAATATCACACTAGTACTGCAGCCGGACAGGTAGATATATTTATTATGTAATGACTGATGACGGACCTGCTGGACACTGTCAGCTCAGCAGCACCGCAGACTGCTACAGTAAGCTACTATAGTAGTATGTATAAAGAAGAAAGAAAAAAAAAACCACGGGTAGGTGGTATACAATTATGGATGGACGAGCGACTGCCGACACAGAGGTAGCTACAGCCGTGGACTACCGTACTGTGTCTGCTGCTAATATAGACTGGATGATAATGAGATGAAATCAATATATATATATATATATAATATCACACTAGTACTGCAGCCGGACAGGTAGATATATTTATTATGTAATGACTGATGACGGACCTGCTGGACACTGTCAGCTCAGCAGCACCGCAGACTGCTACAGTAAGCTACTATAGTAGTATGTATAAAGAAGAAAGAAAAAAAAAACCACGGGTAGGTGGTAATCAATTATGGATGGACGAGCGACTGCCGACACAGAGGTAGCTACAGCCGTGGACTACCGTACTGTGTCTGCTGCTAATATAGACTGGATGATAATGAGATGAAATCAATATATATATATATAATATCACACTAGTAATGCAGCCGGACAGGTAGATATATTTATTATGTAATGACTGATGACGGACCTGCTGGACACTGTCATCTCAGCAGCACCGCAGACTGCTACAGTAAGCTACTATAGTAGTATGTATAAAGAAGAAAGAAAAAAAAACTACGGGTAGGTGGTATACAATTATGGATGGACGAGCGACTGCCGACACAGAGGTAGCTACAGCCGTGGACTACCGTACTGTGTCTGCTGCTAATATAGACTGGATGATAATGAGATGAAATCAATATATATATATATATATATATAATATCACACTAGTACTGCAGCCGGACAGGTAGATATATTTATTATGTAATGACTGATGACGGACCTGCTGGACACTGTCAGCTCAGCAGCACCGCAGACTGCTACAGTAAGCTACTATAGTAGTATGTATAAAGAAGAAAGAAAAAAAAACCACGGGTAGGTGGTATACAATTATGGATGGACGAGCGACTGCCGACACAGAGGTAGCTACAGCCGTGGACTACCGTACTGTGTCTGCTGCTAATATAGACTGGATGATAATGAGATGAAATCAATATATATATATATAATATATATATATAATATCACACTAGTACTGCAGCGGACAGGTAGATATATTTATTATGTAATGACTGATGACGGACCTGCTGGACACTGTCAGCTCAGCAGCACCGCAGACTGCTACAGTTAGCTACTATAGTAGTATGTATAAAGAAGAAAGAAAAAAAAACCACGGGTAGGTGGTATACAATTATGGATGGACGAGCGACTGCCGACACAGAGGTAGCTACAGCCGTGGACTACCGTACTGTGTCTGCTGCTAATATAGACTGGATGATAATGAGATGAAATCAATATATATATATATAATATCACACTAGTACTGCAGCCGGACAGGTAGATATATTTATTATGTAATGACTGATGACGGACCTGCTGGACACTGTCAGCTCAGCAGCACCGCAGACTGCTACAGTTAGCTACTATAGTAGTATGTATAAAGAAGAAAGAAAAAAAAAAAACACGGGTAGGTGGTATACAATTATGGATGGACGAGCGACTGCCGACACAGAGGTAGCTACAGCCGTGGACTACCGTACTGTGTCTGCTGCTAATATAGACTGGATGATAATGAGATGAAATCAATATATATATATATAATATCACACTAGTACTGCAGCCGGACAGGTAGATATATTTATTATGTAATGACTGATGACGGACCTGCTGAACACTGTCAGCTCAGCAGCACCGCAGACTGCTACAGTAAGCTACTATAGTAGTATGTATAAAGAAGAAAGAAAAAAAAACCCACGGGTAGGTGGTATACAATTATGGATGGACGAGCGACTGCCGACACAGAGGTAGCTACAGCCGTGGACTACCGTACTGTGTCTGCTGCTAATATAGACTGGATGATAATGAGATGAAATCAATATATATATATATAATATCACACTAGTACTGCAGCCGGACAGGTAGATATATTTATTATGTAATGACTGATGACGGACCTGCTGGACACTGTCATCTCAGCAGCACCGCAGACTGCTACAGTAAGCTACTATAGTAGTATGTATAAAGAAGAAAGAAAAAAAAAACCACGGGTAGGTGGTATACAATTATGGATGGACGAGCGACTGCCGACACAGAGGTAGCTACAGCCGTGGACTACCATACTGTGTCTGCTGCTAATATAGACTGGATGATAATGAGATGAAATCAATATATATATATATAATATCACACTAGTACTGCAGCCGGACAGGTAGATATATTTATTATGTAATGACTGATGACGGACCAGCTGGACACTGTCATCTCAGCAGCACCGCAGACTGCTACAGTAAGCTACTATAGTAGTATGTATAAAGAAGAAAGAAAAAAAAACTACGGGTAGGTGGTATACAATTATGGATGGACGAGCGACTGCCGACACAGAGGTAGCTACAGCCGTGGACTACCGTACTGTGTCTGCTGCTAATATAGACTGGATGATAATGAGATGAAATCAATATATATATATATATATATATAATATCACACTAGTACTGCAGCCGGACAGGTAGATATATTTATTATGTAATGACTGATGACGGACCTGCTGGACACTGTCAGCTCAGCAGCACCGCAGACTGCTACAGTAAGCTACTATAGTAGTATGTATAAAGAAGAAAGAAAAAAAAAACCACGGGTAGGTGGTATACAATTATGGATGGACGAGCGACTGCCGACACAGAGGTAGCTACAGCCGTGGACTACCGTACTGTGTCTGCTGCTAAAATAGACTGGATGATAATGAGATGAAATCAATATATATATATATATATATATAATATCACACTAGTACTGCAGCCGGACAGGTAGATATATTTATTATGTAATGACTGATGACGGACCTGCTGGACACTGTCAGCTCAGCAGCACCGCAGACTGCTACAGTTAGCTACTATAGTAGTATGTATAAAGAAGAAAGAAAAAAAAACCACGGGTAGGTGGTATACAATTATGGATGGACGAGCGACTGCCGACACAGAGGTAGCTACAGCCGTGGACTACCGTACTGTGTCTGCTGCTAATATAGACTGGATGATAATGAGATGAAATCAATATATATATATATAATATCACACTAGTACTGCAGCCGGACAGGTAGATATATTTATTATGTAATGACTGATGACGGACCTGCTGGACACTGTCAGCTCAGCAGCACCGCAGACTGCTACAGTTAGCTACTATAGTAGTATGTATAAAGAAGAAAGAAAAAAAAAAACACGGGTAGGTGGTATACAATTATGGATGGACGAGCGACTGCCGACACAGAGGTAGCTACAGCCGTGGACTACCGTACTGTGTCTGCTGCTAATATAGACTGGATGATAATGAGATGAAATCAATATATATATATATAATATCACACTAGTACTGCAGCCGGACAGGTAGATATATTTATTATGTAATGACTGATGACGGACCTGCTGGACACTGTCAGCTCAGCAGCACCGCAGACTGCTACAGTAAGCTACTATAGTAGTATGTATAAGAAGAAAGAAAAAAAACCCACGGGTAGGTGGTATACAATTATGGATGGACGAGCGACTGCCGACACAGAGGTAGCTACAGCCGTGGACTACCGTACTGTGTCTGCTGCTAATATAGACTGGATGATAATGAGATGAAATCAATATATATATATATATATAATATCACACTAGTACTGCAGCCGGACAGGTAGATATATTTATTATGTAATGACTGATGACGGACCTGCTGGACACTGTCAGCTCAGCAGCACCGCAGACTGCTACAGTAAGCTACTATAGTAGTATGTATAAAGAAGAAAGAAAAAAAAAACCACGGGTAGGTGGTATACAATTATGGATGGACGAGCGACTGCCGACACAGAGGTAGCTACAGCCGTGGACTACCGTACTGTGTCTGCTGCTAATATAGACTGGATGATAATGAGATGAAATCAATATATATATATATATAATATCACACTAGTACTGCAGCCGGACAGGTAGATATATTTATTATGTAATGACTGATGACGGACCTGCTGGACACTGTCAGCTCAGCAGCACCGCAGACTGCTACAGTAAGCTACTATAGTAGTATGTATAAAGAAGAAAGAAAAAAAAAAAACACGGGTAGGTGGTATACAATTATGGATGGACGAGCGACTGCCGACACAGAGGTAGCTACAGCCGTGGACTACCGTACTGTGTCTGCTGCTAATATAGACTGGATGATAATGAGATGAAATCAATATATATATATATATAATATCACACTAGTACTGCAGCCGGACAGGTAGATATATTTATTATGTAATGACTGATGACGGACCTGCTGGACACTGTCAGCTCAGCAGCACCGCAGACTGCTACAGTAAGCTACTATAGTAGTATGTATAAAGAAGAAAGAAAAAAAAAACCACGGGTAGGTGGTATACAATTATGGATGGACGAGCGACTGCCGACACAGAGGTAGCTACAGCCGTGGACTACCGTACTGTGTCTGCTGCTAATATAGACTGGATGATAATGAGATGAAATCAATATATATATATATAATATCACACTAGTACTGCAGCCGGACAGGTAGATATATTTATTATGTAATGACTGATGACGGACCTGCTGGACACTGTCAGCTCAGCAGCACCGCAGACTGCTACAGTAAGCTACTATAGTAGTATGTATAAAGAAGAAAGAAAAAAAAAACCACGGGTAGGTGGTAATCAATTATGGATGGACGAGCGACTGCCGACACAGAGGTAGCTACAGCCGTGGACTACCGTACTGTGTCTGCTGCTAATATAGACTGGATGATAATGAGATGAAATCAATATATATATATATAATATCACACTAGTACTGCAGCCGGACAGGTAGATATATTTATTATGTAATGACTGATGACGGACCTGCTGGACACTGTCAGCTCAGCAGCACCGCAGACTGCTACAGTAAGCTACTATAGTAGTATGTATAAAGAAGAAAGAAAAAAAAAAACCACGGGTAGGTGGTATACAATTATGGATGGACGAGCGACTGCCGACACAGAGGTAGCTACAGCCGTGGACTACCGTACTGTGTCTGCTGCTAATATAGACTGGATGATAATGAGATGAAATCAATATATATATATATATAGATATCACACTAGTACTGCAGCCGGACAGGTAGATATATTTATTATGTAATGACTGATGACGGACCTGCTGGACACTGTCAGCTCAGCAGCACCGCAGACTGCTACAGTAAGCTACTATAGTAGTATGTATAAAGAAGAAAGAAAAAAAAAAACCACGGGTAGGTGGTATACAATTATGGATGGACGAGCGACTGCCGACACAGAGGTAGCTACAGCCGTGGACTACCGTACTGTGTCTGCTGCTAATATAGACTGGATGATAATGAGATGAAATCAATAATATATATATATATATAATATCACACTAGTACTGCAGCCGGACAGGTAGATATATTTATTATGTAATGACTGATGACGGACCTGCTGGACACTGTCAGCTCAGCAGCACCGCAGACTGCTACAGTAAGCTACTATAGTAGTATGTATAAAGAAGAAAGAAAAAAAAACCACGGGTAGGTGGTATACAATTATGGATGGACGAGCGACTGCCGACACAGAGGTAGCTACAGCCGTGGACTACCGTACTGTGTCTGCTGCTAATATAGACTGGATGATAATGAGATGAAATCAA
>NW_026969660.1:0-32136 GCF_028390025.1 Pseudophryne corroboree
TTGGTCAAAAATGAAAATTTCAAAAGTGCCCCAATTTCTGCTTTAAACTTTAGGTACTATCCCAAAATGTATCACTAAGGTGACAGAAGTTGATTTCGGAGCATCATTTTTGAACAGGAGCTTCAACCGTTTTGTGGCATATGAGAAATTCCCTAAGCCCTGGACCTGTCGATTTTGGTCAAAAATAAAAATTTCAAAAGTGCCCCAATTTCTGCTTTAAACTTTAGGTACTATCCCAAAATGTATCACTAAGGTGACAGAAGTTGATTTCGGAGCATCATTTTTGAACAGGAGCTTCAACCGTTTTGTGGCATATGAGAAATTCCCTAAGCCCCGGACCTGTCGATTTTGGTCAAAAATTAAAATTTCAAAAGTGCCCCAATTTCTGCTTTAAACTTTAGGTACTATCCCAAAATGTATCACTAAGGTGACAGAAGTTGATTTCGGAGCATCATTTTTGAACAGGAGCTTTAACTGTTTTGTGGAATATGAGAAATTCCCTAAGCCCCGGACCTGTCGATTTTGGTCAAAAATGAAAATTTCAAAAGTGCCCCAATTTCTGCTTTAAACTTTAGGTACTATCCCAAAATGTTTCACTAAGGTGACAGAAGTTGATTTCGGAGCATCATTTTTGAACAGGAGCTTCAACCGTTTTGTGGCATATGAGAAATTCCCTAAGCCCCGGACCTGTCGATTTTGGACAAAAATGAAAATTTCAAAAGTGCCGCAATTTCTGCTTTAAAACTTAGGTACTATCCCAAAATGTATCACTAAGGTGACAGAAGTTGATTTCGGAGCATCATTTTTGAACAGGAGCTTTAACTGTTTTGTGGAATATGAGAAATTCCCTAAGCCCCGGACCTGTCGATTTTGGTCAAAAATGAAAATTTCAAAAGTGCCCCAATTTCTGCTTTAAAATTTAGGTACTATCCCAAAATGTATCACTAAGGTGACAGAAGTTGATTTCGGAGCATCATTTTTGAACAGGAGCTTCAACCGTTTTGTGGCATATGAGAAATTCCCTAAGCCCCGGACCTGTCGATTTTGGACAAAAATTAAAATTTCAAAAGTGCCCCAATTTCTGCTTTAAACTTTAGGTACTATCCCAAAATGTATCACTAAGGTGACAGAAGTTGATTTCGGAGCATCATTTTTGAACAGGAGCTTCAACCGTTTTGTGGCATATGAGAAATTCCCTAAGCCCCGGACCTGTCGATTTTGGTCAAAAATAAAAATTTCAAAAGTGCCGCAATTTCTGCTTTAAAACTTAGGTACTATCCCAAAATGTATCACTAAGGTGACAGAAGTTGATTTTGGAGCATCATTTTTGAACAGGAGCTTTAACTGTTTTGTGGAATATGAGAAATTCCCTAAGCCTCGGACCTGTCGATTTTGTTCAAAAATGAAAATTTCAAAAGTGCCCCAATTTCTGCTTTAAACTTTAGATACTATCCCAAAATGTATCACTTAGGTGACAGAAGTTGATTTCGGAGCATCATTTTTGAACAGGAGCTTCAACCGTTTTGTGGCATATGAGAAATTCCCTAAGCCCCGGACCTGTCGATTTTGGTCAAAAATTAAAATTTCAAAAGTGCCGCAATTTCTGCTTTAAACTTTAGGTACTATCCCAAAATGTATCACTAAGGTGACAGAAGTTGATTTCGGAGCATCATTTTTGAACAGGAGCTTTAACTGTTTTGTGGAATATGAGAAATTCCCTAAGCCCCGGACCTTTAGATTTTGGTCAAAAATGAAAATTTCAAAAGTGCCCCAATTTCTGCTTTAAACTTTAGGTACTATCCCAAAATGTATCACTAAGGTGACAGAAGTTGATTTCGGAGCATCATTTTTGAGCAGGAGCTTAAACCGTTTTGTGGCATATGAGAAATTCCCTAAGCCCCGGACCTGTCGATTTTGGTCAAAAATGAAAATTTCAAAAGTGCCGCAATTTCTTCTTTAAAACTTAGGTACTATCCCAAAATGTATCACTAAGGTGACAGAAGTTGATTTCGGAGCATCATTTTTGAACAGGAGCTTCAACCGTTTTGTGGCATATGAGAAATTCCCTAAGCCCCGGACCTGTCGATTTTGGTCAAAAATGAAAATTTCAAAAGTGCCCCAATTTCTGCTTTAAACTTTAGGTACTATCCCAAAATGTATCACTAAGGTGACAGAAGTTGATTTCGGAGCATCATTTTTGAACAGGAGCTTCAACCGTTTTGTGGCATATGAGAAATTCCCTAAGCAACGGACCTGTCAATTTTGGTCAAAAATGAAAATTTCAAAAGTGCCCCAATTTCTGCTTTAAACTTTAGGTACTATCCCAAAATGTATCACTAAGGTGACAGAAGTTGATTTCGGAGCATCATTTTTGAACAGGAGCTTCAACCGTTTTGTGGCATATGAGAAATTCCCTAAGCCTGTCGATTTTGGTCAAAAATGAAAATTTCAAAAGTGCCCCAAATTCTGCTTTAAACTTTAGGTACTATCCCAAAATGTATCACTAAGGTGACAGAAGTTGATTTCGGAGCATCATTTTTGAACAGGAGCTTCAACCGTTTTGTGGCATATGAGAAATTCCCTAAGCCCTGGACCTGTCGATTTTGGTCAAAAATTAAAATTTCAAAAGTGCCGCAATTTCTGCTTTAAAACTTAGGTACTATCCCAAAATGTATCACTAAGGTGACAGAAGTTGATTTCGGAGCATCATTTTTGAACAGGAGCTTTAACTGTTTTGTGGAATATGAGAAATTCCCTAAGCCCCGGACCTGTCGATTTTGGTCAAAAATGAAAATTTCAAAAGTGCCCCAATTTCTGCTTTAAACTTTAGGTACTATCCCAAAATGTATCACTAAGGTGACAGAAGTTGATTTCGGAGCATCATTTTTGAACAGGAGCTTCAACCGTTTTGTGGCATATGAGAAATTCCCTAAGCCCTGGACCTGTCGATTTTGGTCAAAAATAAAAATTTCAAAAGTGCCCCAATTTCTGCTTTAAACTTTAGGTACTATCCCAAAATGTATCACTAAGGTGACAGAAGTTGATTTCGGAGCATCATTTTTGAACAGGAGCTTCAACCGTTTTGTGGCATATGAGAAATTCCCTAAGCCCCGGACCTGTCGATTTTGGTCAAAAATTAAAATTTCAAAAGTGCCCCAATTTCTGCTTTAAACTTTAGGTACTATCCCAAAATGTATCACTAAGGTGACAGAAGTTGATTTCGGAGCATCATTTTTAAACAGGAGCTTCAACCGTTTTGTGGCATATGAGAAATTCCCTAAGCCCCGGACCTGTCGATTTTGGTCAAAAATTAAAATTTCAAAAGTGCCCCAATTTCTGCTTTAAACTTTAGGTACTATCCCAAAATGTATCACTAAGGTGACAGAAGTTGATTTCGGAGCATCATTTTTGAACAGGAGCTTTAACTGTTTTGTGGAATATGAGAAATTCCCTAAGCCCCGGACCTGTCGATTTTGGTCAAAAATGAAAATTTCAAAAGTGCCCCAATTTCTGCTTTAAACTTTAGGTACTATCCCAAAATGTTTCACTAAGGTGACAGAAGTTGATTTCGGAGCATCATTTTTGAACAGGAGCTTCAACCGTTTTGTGGCATATGAGAAATTCCCTAAGCCCCGGACCTGTCGATTTTGGACAAAAATGAAAATTTCAAAAGTGCCGCAATTTCTGCTTTAAAACTTAGGTACTATCCCAAAATGTATCACTAAGGTGACAGAAGTTGATTTCGGAGCATCATTTTTGAACAGGAGCTTTAACTGTTTTGTGGAATATGAGAAATTCCCTAAGCCCCGGACCTGTCGATTTTGGTCAAAAATGAAAATTTCAAAAGTGCCCCAATTTCTGCTTTAAAATTTAGGTACTATCCCAAAATGTATCACTAAGGTGACAGAAGTTGATTTCGGAGCATCATTTTTGAACAGGAGCTTCAACCGTTTTGTGGCATATGAGAAATTCCCTAAGCCCCGGACCTGTCGATTTTGGACAAAAATTAAAATTTCAAAAGTGCCCCAATTTCTGCTTTAAACTTTAGGTACTATCCCAAAATGTATCACTAAGGTGACAGAAGTTGATTTCGGAGCATCATTTTTGAACAGGAGCTTCAACCGTTTTGTGGCATATGAGAAATTCCCTAAGCCCCGGACCTGTCGATTTTGGTCAAAAATAAAAATTTCAAAAGTGCCGCAATTTCTGCTTTAAAACTTAGGTACTATCCCAAAATGTATCACTAAGGTGACAGAAGTTGATTTTGGAGCATCATTTTTGAACAGGAGCTTTAACTGTTTTGTGGAATATGAGAAATTCCCTAAGCCTCGGACCTGTCGATTTTGTTCAAAAATGAAAATTTCAAAAGTGCCCCAATTTCTGCTTTAAACTTTAGATACTATCCCAAAATGTATCACTTAGGTGACAGAAGTTGATTTCGGAGCATCATTTTTGAACAGGAGCTTCAACAGTTTTGAGGCATATGAGAAATTCCCTAAGCCCCGGACCTGTCGATTTTGGTCAAAAATGAAAATTTCAAAAGTGCCCCAATTTCTGCTTTAAACTTTAGGTACTATCCCAAAATGTATCACTAAGGTGACAGAAGTTGATTTCGGAGCATAATTTTTTAGCAGGAGCTTCAACCGTTTTGTGGCATATGAGAAATTCCCTAAGCCCCGGACCTGTCGATTTTGGTCAAAAATTAAAATTTCAAAAGTGCCGCAATTTCTGCTTTAAAACTTATGTACTATCCCAAAATGTATCACTAAGGTGAAAGAAGTTGATTTCGGAGCATCATTTTTGAACAGGAGCTTTAACTGTTTTGTGGAATATGAGAAATTCCCTGAGCCCCGGACCTGTCGATTTTGGTCAAAAATGAAAATTTCAAAAGTGCCCCAATTTCTGCTTTAAACTTTAGGTACTATCCCAAAATGTATCACTAAGGTGACAGAAGTTGATTTCGGAGCATCATTTTTGAACAGGAGCTTCAACCGTTTTGTGGCATATGAGAAATTCCCTAAGCCCTGGACCTGTCGATTTTGGTCAAAAATTAAAATTTCAAAAGTGCCGCAATTTCTGCTTTAAAACTTAGGTACTATCCCAAAATGTATCACTAAGGTGACAGAAGTTGATTTCGGAGCATCATTTTTGAACAGGAGCTTTAACTGTTTTGTGGAATATGAGAAATTCCCTAAGCCCCGGACCTGTCGATTTTGGTCAAAAATGAAAATTTCAAAAGTGCCCCAATTTCTGCTTTAAACTTTAGGTACTATCCCAAAATGTATCACTAAGGTGACAGAAGTTGATTTCGGAGCATCATTTTTGAACAGGAGCTTCAACCGTTTTGTGGCATATGAGAAATTCCCTAAGCCCTGGACCTGTCGATTTTGGTCAAAAATAAAAATTTCAAAAGTGCCCCAATTTCTGCTTTAAACTTTAGGTACTATCCCAAAATGTATCACTAAGGTGACAGAAGTTGATTTCGGAGCATCATTTTTGAACAGGAGCTTCAACCGTTTTGTGGCATATGAGAAATTCCCTAAGCCCCGGACCTGTCGATTTTGGTCAAAAATTAAAATTTCAAAAGTGCCCCAATTTCTGCTTTAAACTTTAGGTACTATCCCAAAATGTATCACTAAGGTGACAGAAGTTGATTTCGGAGCATCATTTTTAAACAGGAGCTTCAACCGTTTTGTGGCATATGAGAAATTCCCTAAGCCCCGGACCTGTCGATTTTGGTCAAAAATTAAAATTTCAAAAGTGCCCCAATTTCTGCTTTAAACTTTAGGTACTATCCCAAAATGTATCACTAAGGTGACAGAAGTTGATTTCGGAGCATCATTTTTGAACAGGAGCTTTAACTGTTTTGTGGAATATGAGAAATTCCCTAAGCCCCGGACCTGTCGATTTTGGTCAAAAATGAAAATTTCAAAAGTGCCCCAATTTCTGCTTTAAACTTTAGGTACTATCCCAAAATGTTTCACTAAGGTGACAGAAGTTGATTTCGGAGCATCATTTTTGAACAGGAGCTTCAACTGTTTTGTGGCATATGAGAAATTCCCTAAGCCCCGGACCTGTCGATTTTGGACAAAAATGAAAATTTCAAAAGTGCCGCAATTTCTGCTTTAAAACTTAGGTACTATCCCAAAATGTATCACTAAGGTGACAGAAGTTGATTTCGGAGCATCATTTTTGAACAGGAGCTTTAACTGTTTTGTGGAATATGAGAAATTCCCTAAGCCCCGGACCTGTCGATTTTGGTCAAAAATGAAAATTTCAAAAGTGCCCCAATTTCTGCTTTAAAATTTAGGTACTATCCCAAAATGTATCACTAAGGTGACAGAAGTTGATTTCGGAGCATCATTTTTGAACAGGAGCTTCAACCGTTTTGTGGCATATGAGAAATTCCCTAAGCCCCGGACCTGTCGATTTTGGACAAAAATTAAAATTTCAAAAGTGCCCCAATTTCTGCTTTAAACTTTAGGTACTATCCCAAAATGTATCACTAAGGTGACAGAAGTTGATTTCGGAGCATCATTTTTGAACAGGAGCTTCAACCGTTTTGTGGCATATGAGAAATTCCCTAAGCCCCGGACCTGTCGATTTTGGTCAAAAATAAAAATTTCAAAAGTGCCGCAATTTCTGCTTTAAAACTTAGGTACTATCCCAAAATGTATCACTAAGGTGACAGAAGTTGATTTTGGAGCATCATTTTTGAACAGGAGCTTTAACTGTTTTGTGGAATATGAGAAATTCCCTAAGCCTCGGACCTGTCGATTTTGTTCAAAAATGAAAATTTCAAAAGTGCCCCAATTTCTGCTTTAAACTTTAGATACTATCCCAAAATGTATCACTTAGGTGACAGAAGTTGATTTCGGAGCATCATTTTTGAACAGGAGCTTCAACAGTTTTGAGGCATATGAGAAATTCCCTAAGCCCCGGACCTGTCGATTTTGGTCAAAAATGAAAATTTCAAAAGTGCCCCAATTTCTGCTTTAAACTTTAGGTACTATCCCAAAATGTATCACTAAGGTGACAGAAGTTGATTTCGGAGCATAATTTTTTAGCAGGAGCTTCAACCGTTTTGTGGCATATGAGAAATTCCCTAAGCCCCGGACCTGTCGATTTTGGTCAAAAATTAAAATTTCAAAAGTGCCGCAATTTCTGCTTTAAAACTTATGTACTATCCCAAAATGTATCACTAAGGTGAAAGAAGTTGATTTCGGAGCATCATTTTTGAACAGGAGCTTTAACTGTTTTGTGGAATATGAGAAATTCCCTGAGCCCCGGACCTGTCGATTTTGGTCAAAAATGAAAATTTCAAAAGTGCCCCAATTTCTGCTTTAAACTTTAGGTACTATCCCAAAATGTATCACTAAGGTGACAGAAGTTGATTTCGGAGCATCATTTTTAAACAGGAGCTTCAACCGTTTTGTGGCATATGAGAAATTCCCTAAGCCCCGGACCTGTCGATTTTGGTCCAAAAAAAAAAATTTCAAAAGTGCCCCAATTTCTGCTTTAAACTTTAGGTACTATCCCAAAATGTATCACTAAGGTAACAGAAGTTAATTTCGGAGCATCATTTTTGAGCAGGAGCTTCAACCGTTTTGTGGCATATGAGAAATTCCCTAAGCCCCGAACCTGTCGATTTTGGTCAAAAATGAAAATTTCAAAAGTGCCGCAATTTCTGCTTTAAAACTTAGGTACTATCCCAAAATGTATCACTAAGGTGACAGAAGTTGATTTCGGAGCATCATTTTTGAACAGGAGCTTCAACCGTTTTGTGGCATATGAGAAATTCCCTAAGCCCCGGACCTGTCGATTTTGGTCAAAAATGAAAATTTCAAAAGTGCCGCAATTTCTGCTTTAAACTTTAGGTACTATCCCAAAATGTATCACTAAGGTGACAGAAGTTGATTTCGGAGCATCATTTTTGAACAGGAGCTTCAACCGTTTTGTGGCATATGAGAAATTCCCTAAGCCCCGGACCTGTCGATTTTGGTCAAAAATAAAAATTTAAAAAGTGCCCCAATTTCTGCTTTAAACTTTAGGTACTATCCCAAAATGTATCACTAAGGTGACAGAAGTTGATTTCGGAGCATCATTTTTGAACAGGAGCTTCAACCGTTTTGTGGCATATGAGAAATTCCCTAAGCCCCGGACCTGTCGATTTTGGTCAAAAATGAAAATTTCAAAAGTGCCCCAATTTCTGCTTTAAACTTTAGGTACTATCCCAAAATGTATCACTAAGGTGACAGAAGTTGATTTCGGAGCATCATTTTTGAACAGGAGCTTCAACCGTTTTGTGGCATATGAGAAATTCCCTAAGCCCCGGACCTGTCGATTTTGGTCAAAAATGAAAATTTCAAAAGTGCCGCAATTTCTGCTTTAAAACTTAGGTACTATCCCAAAATGTATCACTAAGGTGACAGAAGTTGATTTCGGAGCATCATTTTTGAACAGGAGCTTTAACTGTTTTGTGGAATATGAGAAATTCCCTAAGCCCCGGACCTGTCGATTTTGGTCAAAAATGAAAATTTCAAAAGTGCCCCAATTTCTGCTTTAAAATTTAGGTACTATCCCAAAATGTATCACTAAGGTGACAGAAGTTGATTTCGGAGCATCATTTTTGAACAGGAGCTTCAACCGTTTTGTGGCATATGAGAAATTCCCTAAGCCCCGGACCTGTCGATTTTGGTCAAAAATAAAAATTTCAAAAGTGCCCCAATTTCTGCTTTAAACTTTAGGTACTATCCCAAAATGTATCACTAAGGTGACAGAAGTTGATTTCGGAGCATCATTTTTGAACAGGAGCTTCAACCGTTTTGTGGCATATGAGAAATTCCCTAAGCCCCGGACCTGTCGATTTTGGTCAAAAATGAAAATTTCAAAAGTGCCGCAATTTCTGCTTTAAACTTTAGGTACTATCCCAAAATGTATCACTAAGGTGACAGAAGTTGATTTCGGAGCATCATTTTTGAACAGGAGCTTCAACCGTTTTGTGGCATATGAGAAATTCCCTAAGCCCCGGACCTGTCGATTTTGGTCAAAAATAAAAATTTCAAAAGTGCCCCAATTTCTGCTTTAAACTTTAGGTACTATCCCAAAATGTATCACTAAGGTAACAGAAGTTGATTTCGGAGCATCATTTTTGAACAGGAGCTTCAACCGTTTTGTGGCATATGAGAAATTCCCTAAGCCCCGGACCTGTCGATTTTGGTCAAAAATGAAAATTTCAAAAGTGCCGCAATTTCTGCTTTAAACTTTAGGTACTATCCCAAAATGTATCACTAAGGTGACAGAAGTTGATTTCGGAGCATCATTTTTGAACAGGAGCTTCAACCGTTTTGTGGCATATGAGAAATTCCCTAAGCCCCGGACCTGTCGATTTTGGTCAAAAATAAAAATTTCAAAAGTGCCCCAATTTCTGCTTTAAACTTTAGGTACTATCCCAAAATGTATCACTAAGGTGACAGAAGTTGATTTCGGAGCATCATTTTTGAACAGGAGCTTCAACCGTTTTGTGGCATATGAGAAATTCCCTAAGCCCCGGACCTGTCGATTTTGGTCAAAAATTAAAATTTCAAAAGTGCCGCAATTTCTGCTTTAAAACTTAGGTACTATCCCAAAATGTATCACTAAGGTGACAGAAGTTGATTTTGGAGCATCATTTTTGAACAGGAGCTTTAACTGTTTTGTGGAATATGAGAAATTCCCTAAGCCTCGGACCTGTCGATTTTGTTCAAAAATGAAAATTTCAAAAGTGCCCCAATTTCTGCTTTAAACTTTAGATACTATCCCAAAATGTATCACTTAGGTGACAGAAGTTGATTTCGGAGCATCATTTTTGAACAGGAGCTTCAACAGTTTTGAGGCATATGAGAAATTCCCTAAGCCCCGGACCTGTCGATTTTGGTCAAAAATGAAAATTTCAAAAGTGCCCCAATTTCTGCTTTAAACTTTAGGTACTATCCCAAAATGTATCACTAAGGTGACAGAAGTTGATTTCGGAGCATCATTTTTGAGCAGGAGCTTCAACCGTTTTGTGGCATATGAGAAATTCCCTAAGCCCCGGACCTGTCGATTTTGGTCAAAAATTTAAATTTCAAAAGTGCCGCAATTTCTGCTTTAAAACTTATGTACTATCCCAAAATGTATCACTAAGGTGACAGAAGTTGATTTCGGAGCATCATTTTTGAACAGGAGCTTTAACTGTTTTGTGGAATATGAGAAATTCCCTGAGCCCCGGACCTGTCGATTTTGGTCAAAAATGAAAATTTCAAAAGTGCCCCAATTTCTGCTTTAAACTTTAGGTACTATCCCAAAATGTATCACTAAGGTGACAGAAGTTGATTTCGGAGCATCATTTTTAAACAGGAGCTTCAACCGTTTTGTGGCATATGAGAAATTCCCTAAGCCCCGGACCTGTCGATTTTGGTCAAAAAAAAAAATTTCAAAAGTGCCCCAATTTCTGCTTTAAACTTTAGGTACTATCCCAAAATGTATCACTAAGGTAACAGAAGTTAATTTCGGAGCATCATTTTTGAGCAGGAGCTTCAACCGTTTTGTGGCATATGAGAAATTCCCTAAGCCCCGGACCTGTCGATTTTGGTCAAAAATGAAAATTTCAAAAGTGCCGCAATTTCTGCTTTAAAACTTAGGTACTATCCCAAAATGTATCACTAAGGTGACAGAAGTTGATTTCGGAGCATCATTTTTGAACAGGAGCTTTAACTGTTTTGTGGAATATGAGAAATTCCCTAAGCCCCGGACCTGTCGATTTTGGTCAAAAATGAAAATTTCAAAAGTGCCCCAATTTCTGCTTTAAAATTTAGGTACTATCCCAAAATGTATCACTAAGGTGACAGAAGTTGATTTCGGAGCATCATTTTTGAACAGGAGCTTCAACCGTTTTGTGGCATATGAGAAATTCCCTAAGCCCCGGACCTGTCGATTTTGGTCAAAAATGAAAATTTCAAAAGTGCCGCAATTTCTGCTTTAAACTTTAGGTACTATCCCAAAATGTATCACTAAGGTGACAGAAGTTGATTTCGGAGCATCATTTTTGAACAGGAGCTTCAACCGTTTTGTGGCATATGAGAAATTCCCTAAGCCCCGGACCTGTCGATTTTGGTCAAAAATAAAAATTTCAAAAGTGCCCCAATTTCTGCTTTAAACTTTAGGTACTATCCCAAAATGTATCACTAAGGTGACAGAAGTTGATTTCGGAGCATCATTTTTGAACAGGAGCTTCAACCGTTTTGTGGCATATGAGAAATTCCCTAAGCCCCGGACCTGTCGATTTTGGTCAAAAATTAAAATTTCAAAAGTGCCGCAATTTCTGCTTTAAAACTTAGGTACTATCCCAAAATGTATCACTAAGGTGACAGAAGTTGATTTCGGAGCATCATTTTTGAACAGGAGCTTTAACTGTTTTGTGGAATATGAGAAATTCCCTAAGCCCCGGACCTGTCGATTTTGGTCAAAAATGAAAATTTCAAAAGTGCCCCAATTTCTGCTTTAAAATTTAGGTACTATCCCAAAATGACAGAAGTTGATTTTGGAGCATCATTTTTGAACAGGAGCTTTAACTGTTTTGTGAAATATGAGAAATTCCCTAAGCCTCGGACCTGTCGATTTTGTTCAAAAATGAAAATTTCAAAAGTGCCCCAATTTCTGCTTTAAACTTTAGATACTATCCCAAAATGTATCACTTAGGTGACAGAAGTTGATTTCGGAGCATCATTTTTGAACAGGAGCTTCAACAGTTTTGAGGCATATGAGAAATTCCCTAAGCCCCGGACCTGTCGATTTTGGTCAAAAATGAAAATTTCAAAAGTGCCCCAATTTCTGCTTTAAACTTTAGGTACTATCCCAAAATGTATCACTAAGGTGACAGAAGTTGATTTCGGAGCATCATTTTTTAGCAGGAGCTTCAACCGTTTTGTGGCATATGAGAAATTCCCTAAGCCCCGGACCTGTCGATTTTGGTCAAAAATTAAAATTTCAAAAGTGCCGCAATTTCTGCTTTAAAACTTATGTACTATCCCAAAATGTATCACTAAGGTGTAAGAAGTTGATTTCGGAGCATCATTTTTGAACAGGAGCTTTAACTGTTTTGTGGAATATGAGAAATTCCCTGAGCCCCGGACCTGTCGATTTTGGTCAAAAATGAAAATTTCAAAAGTGCCCCAATTTCTGCTTTAAACTTTAGGTACTATCCCAAAATGTATCACTAAGGTGACAGAAGTTGATTTCGGAGCATCATTTTTAAACAGGAGCTTCAACCGTTTTGTGGCATATGAGAAATTCCCTAAGCCCCGGACCTGTCGATTTTGGTCAAAAAAAAAAAATTTCAAAAGTGCCCCAATTTCTGCTTTAAACTTTAGGTACTATCCCAAAATGTATCACTAAGGTAACAGAAGTTAATTTCGGAGCATCATTTTTGAGCAGGAGCTTCAACCGTTTTGTGGCATATGAGAAATTCCCTAAGCCCCGAACCTGTCGATTTTGGTCAAAAATGAAAATTTCAAAAGTGCCGCAATTTCTGCTTTAAAACTTAGGTACTATCCCAAAATGTATCACTAAGGTGACAGAAGTTGATTTCGGAGCATCATTTTTGAACAGGAGCTTCAACCGTTTTGTGGCATATGAGAAATTCCCTAAGCCCCGGACCTGTCGATTTTGGTCAAAAATGAAAATTTCAAAAGTGCCGCAATTTCTGCTTTAAAACTTAGGTACTATCCCAAAATGTATCACTAAGGTGACAGAAGTTGATTTCGGAGCATCATTTTTGAACAGGAGCTTCAACCGTTTTGTGGCATATGAGAAATTCCCTAAGCCCCGGACCTGTCGATTTTGGTCAAAAATGAAAATTTCAAAAGTGCCCCAATTTCTGCTTTAAACTTTAGGTACTATCCCAAAATGTATCACTAAGGTGACAGAAGTTGATTTCGGAGCATCATTTTTGAACAGGAGCTTCAACCGTTTTGTGGCATATGAGAAATTCCCTAAGCCCCGGACCTGTCGATTTTGGTCAAAAATGAAAATTTCAAAAGTGCCGCAATTTCTGCTTTAAAACTTAGGTACTATCCCAAAATGTATCACTAAGGTGACAGAAGTTGATTTCGGAGCATCATTTTTGAACAGGAGCTTTAACTGTTTTGTGGAATATGAGAAATTCCCTAAGCCCCGGACCTGTCGATTTTGGTCAAAAATGAAAATTTCAAAAGTGCCCCAATTTCTGCTTTAAAATTTAGGTACTATCCCAAAATGTATCACTAAGGTGACAGAAGTTGATTTCGGAGCATCATTTTTGAACAGGAGCTTCAACCGTTTTGTGGCATATGAGAAATTCCCTAAGCCCCGGACCTGTCGATTTTGGTCAAAAATAAAAATTTCAAAAGTGCCCCAATTTCTGCTTTAAACTTTAGGTACTATCCCAAAATGTATCACTAAGGTGACAGAAGTTGATTTCGGAGCATCATTTTTGAACAGGAGCTTCAACCGTTTTGTGGCATATGAGAAATTCCCTAAGCCCCGGACCTGTCGATTTTGGTCCAAAAAAAAAAATTTCAAAAGTGCCCCAATTTCTGCTTTAAACTTTAGGTACTATCCCAAAATGTATCACTAAGGTAACAGAAGTTAATTTCGGAGCATCATTTTTGAGCAGGAGCTTCAACCGTTTTGTGGCATATGAGAAATTCCCTAAGCCCCGAACCTGTCGATTTTGGTCAAAAATGAAAATTTCAAAAGTGCCGCAATTTCTGCTTTAAAACTTAGGTACTATCCCAAAATGTATCACTAAGGTGACAGAAGTTGATTTCGGAGCATCATTTTTGAACAGGAGCTTCAACCGTTTTGTGGCATATGAGAAATTCCCTAAGCCCCGGACCTGTCGATTTTGGTCAAAAATAAAAATTTAAAAAGTGCCCCAATTTCTGCTTTAAACTTTAGGTACTATCCCAAAATGTATCACTAAGGTGACAGAAGTTGATTTCGGAGCATCATTTTTGAACAGGAGCTTCAACCGTTTTGTGGCATATGAGAAATTCCCTAAGCCCCGGACCTGTCGATTTTGGTCAAAAATGAAAATTTCAAAAGTGCCCCAATTTCTGCTTTAAACTTTAGGTACTATCCCAAAATGTATTACTAAGGTGACAGAAGTTGATTTCGGAGCATCATTTTTGAACAGGAGCTTCAACCGTTTTGTGGCATATGAGAAATTCCCTAAGCCCCGGACCTGTCGATTTTGGTCAAAAATGAAAATTTCAAAAGTGCCGCAATTTCTGCTTTAAAACTTAGGTACTATCCCAAAATGTATCACTAAGGTGACAGAAGTTGATTTCGGAGCATCATTTTTGAACAGGAGCTTTAACTGTTTTGTGGAATATGAGAAATTCCCTAAGCCCCGGACCTGTCGATTTTGGTCAAAAATGAAAATTTCAAAAGTGCCCCAATTTCTGCTTTAAAATTTAGGTACTATCCCAAAATGTATCACTAAGGTGACAGAAGTTGATTTCGGAGCATCATTTTTGAACAGGAGCTTCAACCGTTTTGTGGCATATGAGAAATTCCCTAAGCCCCGGACCTGTCGATTTTGGTCAAAAATAAAAATTTCAAAAGTGCCCCAATTTCTGCTTTAAACTTTAGGTACTATCCCAAAATGTATCACTAAGGTGACAGAAGTTGATTTCGGAGCATCATTTTTGAACAGGAGCTTCAACCGTTTTGTGGCATATGAGAAATTCCCTAAGCCCCGGACCTGTCGATTTTGGTCAAAAATGAAAATTTCAAAAGTGCCGCAATTTCTGCTTTAAACTTTAGGTACTATCCCAAAATGTATCACTAAGGTGACAGAAGTTGATTTCGGAGCATCATTTTTGAACAGGAGCTTCAACCGTTTTGTGGCATATGAGAAATTCCCTAAGCCCCGGACCTGTCGATTTTGGTCAAAAATAAAAATTTCAAAAGTGCCCCAATTTCTGCTTTAAACTTTAGGTACTATCCCAAAATGTATCACTAAGGTAACAGAAGTTGATTTCGGAGCATCATTTTTGAACAGGAGCTTCAACCGTTTTGTGGCATATGAGAAATTCCCTAAGCCCCGGACCTGTCGATTTTGGTCAAAAATGAAAATTTCAAAAGTGCCGCAATTTCTGCTTTAAACTTTAGGTACTATCCCAAAATGTATCACTAAGGTGACAGAAGTTGATTTCGGAGCATCATTTTTGAACAGGAGCTTCAACCGTTTTGTGGCATATGAGAAATTCCCTAAGCCCCGGACCTGTCGATTTTGGTCAAAAATAAAAATTTCAAAAGTGCCCCAATTTCTGCTTTAAACTTTAGGTACTATCCCAAAATGTATCACTAAGGTGACAGAAGTTGATTTCGGAGCATCATTTTTGAACAGGAGCTTCAACCGTTTTGTGGCATATGAGAAATTCCCTAAGCCCCGGACCTGTCGATTTTGGTCAAAAATTAAAATTTCAAAAGTGCCGCAATTTCTGCTTTAAAACTTAGGTACTATCCCAAAATGTATCACTAAGGTGACAGAAGTTGATTTTGGAGCATCATTTTTGAACAGGAGCTTTAACTGTTTTGTGGAATATGAGAAATTCCCTAAGCCTCGGACCTGTCGATTTTGTTCAAAAATGAAAATTTCAAAAGTGCCCCAATTTCTGCTTTAAACTTTAGATACTATCCCAAAATGTATCACTTAGGTGACAGAAGTTGATTTCGGAGCATCATTTTTGAACAGGAGCTTCAACAGTTTTGAGGCATATGAGAAATTCCCTAAGCCCCGGACCTGTCGATTTTGGTCAAAAATGAAAATTTCAAAAGTGCCCCAATTTCTGCTTTAAACTTTAGGTACTATCCCAAAATGTATCACTAAGGTGACAGAAGTTGATTTCGGAGCATCATTTTTGAGCAGGAGCTTCAACCGTTTTGTGGCATATGAGAAATTCCCTAAGCCCCGGACCTGTCGATTTTGGTCAAAAATTTAAATTTCAAAAGTGCCGCAATTTCTGCTTTAAAACTTATGTACTATCCCAAAATGTATCACTAAGGTGACAGAAGTTGATTTCGGAGCATCATTTTTGAACAGGAGCTTTAACTGTTTTGTGGAATATGAGAAATTCCCTGAGCCCCGGACCTGTCGATTTTGGTCAAAAATGAAAATTTCAAAAGTGCCCCAATTTCTGCTTTAAACTTTAGGTACTATCCCAAAATGTATCACTAAGGTGACAGAAGTTGATTTCGGAGCATCATTTTTAAACAGGAGCTTCAACCGTTTTGTGGCATATGAGAAATTCCCTAAGCCCCGGACCTGTCGATTTTGGTCAAAAAAAAAAATTTCAAAAGTGCCCCAATTTCTGCTTTAAACTTTAGGTACTATCCCAAAATGTATCACTAAGGTAACAGAAGTTAATTTCGGAGCATCATTTTTGAGCAGGAGCTTCAACCGTTTTGTGGCATATGAGAAATTCCCTAAGCCCCGGACCTGTCGATTTTGGTCAAAAATGAAAATTTCAAAAGTGCCGCAATTTCTGCTTTAAAACTTAGGTACTATCCCAAAATGTATCACTAAGGTGACAGAAGTTGATTTCGGAGCATCATTTTTGAACAGGAGCTTTAACTGTTTTGTGGAATATGAGAAATTCCCTAAGCCCCGGACCTGTCGATTTTGGTCAAAAATGAAAATTTCAAAAGTGCCCCAATTTCTGCTTTAAAATTTAGGTACTATCCCAAAATGTATCACTAAGGTGACAGAAGTTGATTTCGGAGCATCATTTTTGAACAGGAGCTTCAACCGTTTTGTGGCATATGAGAAATTCCCTAAGCCCCGGACCTGTCGATTTTGGTCAAAAATGAAAATTTCAAAAGTGCCGCAATTTCTGCTTTAAACTTTAGGTACTATCCCAAAATGTATCACTAAGGTGACAGAAGTTGATTTCGGAGCATCATTTTTGAACAGGAGCTTCAACCGTTTTGTGGCATATGAGAAATTCCCTAAGCCCCGGACCTGTCGATTTTGGTCAAAAATAAAAATTTCAAAAGTGCCCCAATTTCTGCTTTAAACTTTAGGTACTATCCCAAAATGTATCACTAAGGTGACAGAAGTTGATTTCGGAGCATCATTTTTGAACAGGAGCTTCAACCGTTTTGTGGCATATGAGAAATTCCCTAAGCCCCGGACCTGTCGATTTTGGTCAAAAATTAAAATTTCAAAAGTGCCGCAATTTCTGCTTTAAAACTTAGGTACTATCCCAAAATGTATCACTAAGGTGACAGAAGTTGATTTCGGAGCATCATTTTTGAACAGGAGCTTTAACTGTTTTGTGGAATATGAGAAATTCCCTAAGCCCCGGACCTGTCGATTTTGGTCAAAAATGAAAATTTCAAAAGTGCCCCAATTTCTGCTTTAAAATTTAGGTACTATCCCAAAATGACAGAAGTTGATTTTGGAGCATCATTTTTGAACAGGAGCTTTAACTGTTTTGTGAAATATGAGAAATTCCCTAAGCCTCGGACCTGTCGATTTTGTTCAAAAATGAAAATTTCAAAAGTGCCCCAATTTCTGCTTTAAACTTTAGATACTATCCCAAAATGTATCACTTAGGTGACAGAAGTTGATTTCGGAGCATCATTTTTGAACAGGAGCTTCAACAGTTTTGAGGCATATGAGAAATTCCCTAAGCCCCGGACCTGTCGATTTTGGTCAAAAATGAAAATTTCAAAAGTGCCCCAATTTCTGCTTTAAACTTTAGGTACTATCCCAAAATGTATCACTAAGGTGACAGAAGTTGATTTCGGAGCATCATTTTTTAGCAGGAGCTTCAACCGTTTTGTGGCATATGAGAAATTCCCTAAGCCCCGGACCTGTCGATTTTGGTCAAAAAAAAAAAATTTCAAAAGTGCCCCAATTTCTGCTTTAAACTTTAGGTACTATCCCAAAATGTATCACTAAGGTAACAGAAGTTAATTTCGGAGCATCATTTTTGAGCAGGAGCTTCAACCGTTTTGTGGCATATGAGAAATTCCCTAAGCCCCGAACCTGTCGATTTTGGTCAAAAATGAAAATTTCAAAAGTGCCGCAATTTCTGCTTTAAAACTTAGGTACTATCCCAAAATGTATCACTAAGGTGACAGAAGTTGATTTCGGAGCATCATTTTTGAACAGGAGCTTCAACCGTTTTGTGGCATATGAGAAATTCCCTAAGCCCCGGACCTGTCGATTTTGGTCAAAAATGAAAATTTCAAAAGTGCCGCAATTTCTGCTTTAAAACTTAGGTACTATCCCAAAATGTATCACTAAGGTGACAGAAGTTGATTTCGGAGCATCATTTTTGAACAGGAGCTTCAACCGTTTTGTGGCATATGAGAAATTCCCTAAGCCCCGGACCTGTCGATTTTGGTCAAAAATGAAAATTTCAAAAGTGCCCCAATTTCTGCTTTAAACTTTAGGTACTATCCCAAAATGTATCACTAAGGTGACAGAAGTTGATTTCGGAGCATCATTTTTGAACAGGAGCTTCAACCGTTTTGTGGCATATGAGAAATTCCCTAAGCCCCGGACCTGTCGATTTTGGTCAAAAATGAAAATTTCAAAAGTGCCGCAATTTCTGCTTTAAAACTTAGGTACTATCCCAAAATGTATCACTAAGGTGACAGAAGTTGATTTCGGAGCATCATTTTTGAACAGGAGCTTTAACTGTTTTGTGGAATATGAGAAATTCCCTAAGCCCCGGACCTGTCGATTTTGGTCAAAAATGAAAATTTCAAAAGTGCCCCAATTTCTGCTTTAAACTTTAGGTACTATCCCAAAATGTATCACTAAGGTGACAGAAGTTGATTTCGGAGCATCATTTTTGAACAGGAGCTTCAACCGTTTTGTGGCATATGAGAAATTCCCTAAGCCCCGGACCTGTCGATTTTGGTCAAAAATAAAAATTTCAAAAGTGCCCCAATTTCTGCTTTAAACTTTAGGTACTATCCCAAAATGTATCACTAAGGTAACAGAAGTTGATTTCGGAGCATCATTTTTGAACAGGAGCTTCAACCGTTTTGTGGCATATGAGAAATTCCCTAAGCCCCGGACCTGTCGATTTTGGTCAAAAATGAAAATTTCAAAAGTGCCCCAATTTCTGCTTTAAAATTTAGGTACTATCCCAAAATGTATCACTAAGGTGACAGAAGTTGATTTCGGAGCATCATTTTTGAACAGGAGCTTCAACCGTTTTGTGGCATATGAGAAATTCCCTAAGCCCCGGACCTGTCGATTTTGGTCAAAAATTAAAATTTCAAAAGTGCCCCAATTTCTGCTTTAAACTTTAGGTACTATCCCAAAATGTATCACTAAGGTGACAGAAGTTGATTTCGGAGCATCATTTTTGAACAGGAGCTTCCACCGTTTTGTGGCATATGAGAAATTCCCTAAGCCCCGGACCTGTCGATTTTGGTCAAAAATAAAAATTTCAAAAGTGCCGCAATTTCTGCTTTAAAACTTAGGTACTATCCCAAAATGTATCACTAAGGTGACAGAAGTTGATTTTGGAGCATCATTTTTGAACAGGAGCTTTAACTGTTTTGTGGAATATGAGAAATTCCCTAAGCCTCGGACCTGTCGATTTTGTTCAAAAATGAAAATTTCAAAAGTGCCCCAATTTCTGCTTTAAACTTTAGATACTATCCCAAAATGTATCACTTAGGTGACAGAAGTTGATTTCGGAGCATCATTTTTGAACAGGAGCTTCAACAGTTTTGAGGCATATGAGAAATTCCCTAAGCCCCGGACCTGTCGATTTTGGTCAAAAATTAAAATTTCAAAAGTGCCCCAATTTCTGCTTTAAACTTTAGGTACTATCCCAAAATGTATCACTAAGGTGACAGAAGTTGATTTCGGAGCATCATTTTTGAGCAGGAGCTTCAACCGTTTTGTGGCATATGAGAAATTCCCTAAGCCCCGGACCTGTCGATTTTGGTCAAAAATTAAAATTTCAAAAGTGCCGCAATTTCTGCTTTAAAACTTATGTACTATCCCAAAATGTATCACTAAGGTGACAGAAGTTGATTTCGGAGCATCATTTTTGAACAGGAGCTTTAACTGTTTTGTGGAATATGAGAAATTCCATGAGCCCCGGACCTGTCGATTTTGGTCAAAAATGAAAATTTCAAAAGTGCCCCAATTTCTGCTTTAAACTTTAGGTACTATCCCAAAATGTATCACTAAGGTGACAGAAGTTGATTTCGGAGCATCATTTTTAAACAGGAGCTTCAACCGTTTTGTGGCATATGAGAAATTCCCTAAGCCCCGGACCTGTCGATTTTGGTAAAAAAAAAAAATTTCAAAAGTGCCCCAATTTCTGCTTTAAACTTTAGGTACTATCCCAAAATGTATCACTAAGGTAACAGAAGTTAATTTCGGAGCATCATTTTTGAGCAGGAGCTTCAACCGTTTTGTGGCATATGAGAAATTCCCTAAGCCCCGGACCTGTCGATTTTGGTCAAAAATGAAAATTTCAAAAGTGCCGCAATTTCTGCTTTAAAACTTAGGTACTATCCCAAAATGTATCACTAAGGTGACAGAAGTTGATTTCGGAGCATCATTTTTGAACAGGAGCTTTAACTGTTTTGTGGAATATGAGAAATTCCCTAAGCCCCGGACCTGTCGATTTTGGTCAAAAATGAAAATTTCAAAAGTGCCCCAATTTCTGCTTTAAAATTTAGGTACTATCCCAAAATGTATCACTAAGGTGACAGAAGTTGATTTCGGAGCATCATTTTTGAACAGGAGCTTCAACCGTTTTGTGGCATATGAGAAATTCCCTAAGCCCCGGACCTGTCGATTTTGGTCAAAAATGAAAATTTCAAAAGTGCCGCAATTTCTGCTTTAAACTTTAGGTACTATCCCAAAATGTATCACTAAGGTGACAGAAGTTGATTTCGGAGCATCATTTTTGAACAGGAGCTTCAACCGTTTTGTGGCATATGAGAAATTCCCTAAGCCCCGGACCTGTCGATTTTGGTCAAAAATAAAAATTTCAAAAGTGCCCCAATTTCTGCTTTAAACTTTAGGTACTATCCCAAAATGTATCACTAAGGTGACAGAAGTTGATTTCGGAGCATCATTTTTGAACAGGAGCTTCAACCGTTTTGTGGCATATGAGAAATTCCCTAAGCCCCGGACCTGTCGATTTTGGTCAAAAATTAAAATTTCAAAAGTGCCGCAATTTCTGCTTTAAAACTTAGGTACTATCCCAAAATGTATCACTAAGGTGACAGAAGTTGATTTCGGAGCATCATTTTTGAACAGGAGCTTTAACTGTTTTGTGGAATATGAGAAATTCCCTAAGCCCCGGACCTGTCGATTTTGGTCAAAAATGAAAATTTCAAAAGTGCCCCAATTTCTGCTTTAAAATTTAGGTACTATCCCAAAATGTATCACTAAGGTGACAGAAGTTGATTTCGGAGCATCATTTTTGAACAGGAGCTTCAACCGTTTTGTGGCATATGAGAAATTCCCTAAGCCCCGGACCTGTCGATTTTGGTCAAAAATGAAAATTTCAAAAGTGCCGCAATTTCTGCTTTAAACTTTAGGTACTATCCCAAAATGTATCACTAAGGTGACAGAAGTTGATTTCGGAGCATCATTTTTGAACAGGAGCTTCAACCGTTTTGTGGCATATGAGAAATTCCCTAAGCCCCGGACCTGTCGATTTTGGTCAAAAATAAAAATTTCAAAAGTGCCCCAATTTCTGCTTTAAACTATAGGTACTATCCCAAAATGTATCACTAAGGTAACAGAAGTTGATTTCGGAGCATCATTTTTGAACAGGAGCTTCAACCGTTTTGTGGCATATGAGAAATTCCCTAAGCCCCGGACCTGTCGATTTTGGTCAAAAATTAAAATTTCAAAAGTGCCCCAATTTCTGCTTTAAACTTTAGGTACTATCCCAAAATGTATCACTAAGGTGACAGAAGTTGATTTCGGAGCATCATTTTTGAACAGGAGCTTCAACCGTTTTGTGGCATATGAGAAATTCCCTAAGCCCCGGACCTGTCGATTTTGTTCAAAAATGAAAATTTCAAAAGTGCCCCAATTTCTGCTTTAAACTTTAGATACTATCCCAAAATGTATCACTTAGGTGACAGAAGTTGATTTCGGAGCATCATTTTTGAACAGGAGCTTCAACAGTTTTGAGGCATATGAGAAATTCCCTAAGCCCCGGACCTGTCGATTTTGGTCAAAAATGAAAATTTCAAAAGTGCCCCAATTTCTGCTTTAAACTTTAGGTACTATCCCAAAATGTATCATAAGGTGACAGAAGTTGATTTCGGAGCATCATTTTTGAGCAGGAGCTTCAACCGTTTTGTGGCATATGAGAAATTCCCTAAGCCCCGGACCTGTCGATTTTGGTCAAAAATTAAAATTTCAAAAGTGCCGCAATTTCTGCTTTAAAACTTATGTACTATCCCAAAATGTATCACTAAGGTGACAGAAGTTGATTTCGGAGCATCATTTTTGAACAGGAGCTTTAACTGTTTTGTGGAATATGAGAAATTCCCTGAGCCCCGGACCTGTCGATTTTGGTCAAAAATGAAAATTTCAAAAGTGCCCCAATTTCTGCTTTAAACTTTAGGTACTATCCCAAAATGTATCACTAAGGTGACAGAAGTTGATTTCGGAGCATCATTTTTAAACAGGAGCTTCAACCGTTTTGTGGCATATGAGAAATTCCCTAAGCCCCGGACCTGTCGATTTTGGTCAAAAAAAAAATTTTCAAAAGTGCCCCAATTTCTGCTTTAAACTTTAGGTACTATCCCAAAATGTATCACTAAGGTAACAGAAGTTAATTTCGGAGCATCATTTTTGAGCAGGAGCTTCAACCGTTTTGTGGCATATGAGAAATTCCCTAAGCCCCGGACCTGTCGATTTTGGTCAAAAATGAAAATTTCAAAAGTGCCGCAATTTCTGCTTTAAAACTTAGGTACTATCCCAAAATGTATCACTAAGGTGACAGAAGTTGATTTCGGAGCATCATTTTTAAACAGGAGCTTCAACCGTTTTGTGGCATATGAGAAATTCCCTAAGCCCCGGACCTGTCGATTTTGGTCAAAAATAAAAATTTCAAAAGTGCCCCAATTTCTGCTTTAAACTTTAGGTACTATCCCAAAATGTATCACTAAGGTGACAGAAGTTGATTTCGGAGCATCATTTTTGAACAGGAGCTTCAACCGTTTTGTGGCATATGAGAAATTCCCTAAGCCCCGGACCTGTCGATTTTGGTCAAAAATGAAAATTTCAAAAGTGCCCCAATTTCTGCTTTAAACTTTAGGTACTATCCCAAAATGTATCACTAAGGTGACAGAAGTTGATTTCGGAGCATCATTTTTGAACAGGAGCTTTAACTGTTTTGTGGAATATGAGAAATTCCCTAAGCCCCGGACCTGTCGATTTTGGTCAAAAATGAAAATTTCAAAAGTGCCCCAATTTCTGCTTTAAAATTTAGGTACTATCCCAAAATGTATCACTAAGGTGACAGAAGTTGATTTCGGAGCATAATTTTTGAACAGGAGCTTCAACCGTTTTGTGGCATATGAGAAATTCCCTAAGCCCCGGACCTGTCGATTTTGGTCAAAAATTAAAATTTCAAAAGTGCCCCAATTTCTGCTTTAAACTTTAGGTACTATCCCAAAATGTATCACTAAGGTGACAGAAGTTGATTTCGGAGCATCATTTTTGAACAGGAGCTTCAACCGTTTTGTGGCATATGAGAAATTCCCTAAGCCCCGGACCTGTCGATTTTGGTCAAAATGAAAATTTCAAAAGTGCCGCAATTTCTGCTTTAAACTTTAGGTACTATCCCAAAATGTATCACTAAAGTGACAGAAGTTGATTTCGGAGCATCATTTTTGAACAGGAGCTTCAAACGTTTTGTGGCATATGAGAAATTCCCTAAGCCCCGGACCTGTCGATTTTGGTCAAAAATAAAAATTTCAAAAGTGCCCCAATTTCTGCTTTAAACTATAGGTACTATCCCAAAATGTATCACTAAGGTAACAGAAGTTGATTTCGGAGCATCATTTTTGAACAGGAGCTTCAACCGTTTTGTGGCATATGAGAAATTCCCTAAGCCCCGGACCTGTCGATTTTGTTCAAAAATGAAAATTTCAAAAGTGCCCCAATTTCTGCTTTAAACTTTAGATACTATCCCAAAATGTATCACTTAGGTGACAGAAGTTGATTTCGGAGCATCATTTTTGAACAGGAGCTTCAACAGTTTTGAGGCATATGAGAAATTCCCTAAGCCCCGGACCTGTCGATTTTGGTCAAAAATGAAAATTTCAAAAGTGCCCCAATTTCTGCTTTAAACTTTAGGTACTATCCCAAAATGTATCACTAAGGTGACAGAAGTTGATTTCGGAGCATCATTTTTGAGCAGGAGCTTCAACCGTTTTGTGGCATATGAGAAATTCCCTAAGCCCCGGACCTGTCGATTTTGGTCAAAAATTAAAATTTCAAAAGTGCCGCAATTTCTGTTTTTAAACTTATGTACTATCCCAAAATGTATCACTAAGGTGACAGAAGTTGATTTCGGAGCATCATTTTTGAACAGGAGCTTTAACTGTTTTGTGGAATATGAGAAATTCCCTGAGCCCCGGACCTGTCGATTTTGGTCAAAAATGAAAATTTCAAAAGTGCCCCAATTTCTGCTTTAAACTTTAGGTACTATCCCAAAATGTATCACTAAGGTGACAGAAGTTGATTTCGGAGCATCATTTTTAAACAGGAGCTTCAAACGTTTTGTGGCATATGAGAAATTCCCTAAGCCCCGGACCTGTCGATTTTGGTCAAAAAAAAAAATTTCAAAAGTGCCCCAATTTCTGCTTTAAACTTTAGGTACTATCCCAAAATGTATCACTAAGGTAACAGAAGTTAATTTCGGAGCATCATTTTTGAGCAGGAGCTTCAACCGTTTTGTGGCATATGAGAAATTCCCTAAGCCCCGGACCTGTCGATTTTGGTCAAAAATGAAAATTTCAAAAGTGCCGCAATTTCTGCTTTAAAACTTAGGTACTATCCCAAAATGTATCACTAAGGTGACAGAAGTTGATTTCGGAGCATCATTTTTGAACAGGAGCTTCAACCGTTTTGTGGCATATGAGAAATTCCCTAAGCCCCGGACCTGTCGATTTTGGTCAAAAATTAAAATTTCAAAAGTGCCCCAATTTCTGCTTTAAACTTTAGGTACTATCCCAAAATGTATCACTAAGGTGACAGAAGTTGATTTCGGAGCATCATTTTTGAACAGGAGCTTCAACCGTTTTGTGGCATATGAGAAATTCCCTAAGCCCCGGACCTGTCGATTTTGGTCAAAAATGAAAATTTCAAAAGTGCCGCAATTTCTGCTTTAAAACTTAGGTACTATCCCAAAATGTATCACTAAGGTGACAGAAGTTGATTTCGGAGCATCATTTTTGAACAGGAGCTTCAACCGTTTTGTGGCATATGAGAAATTCCCTAAGCCCCGGACCTGTCGATTTTGGTCAAAAATTAAAATTTCAAAAGTGCCCCAATTTCTGCTTTAAACTTTAGGTACTATCCCAAAATGTATCACTAAGGTGACAGAAGTTGATTTCGGAGCATCATTTTTGAACAGGAGCTTCAACCGTTTTGTGGCATATGAGAAATTCCCTAAGCCCCGGACCTGTCGATTTTGGTCAAAAATTTAAATTTCAAAAGTGCCGCAATTTCTGCTTTAAAACTTATGTACTATCCCAAAATGTATTACTAAGGTGACAGAAGTTGATTTCGGAGCATCATTTTTGAACAGGAGCTTCAACCGTTTTGTGGCATATGAGAAATTCCCTAAGCCCCGGACCTGTCGATTTTGGTCAAAAATGAAAATTTCAAAAGTGCCGCAATTTCTGCTTTAAACTTTAGGTACTATCCCAAAATGTATCACTAAGGTGACAGAAGTTGATTTCGGAGCATCATTTTTGAACAGGAGCTTCAACCGTTTTGTGGCATATGAGAAATTCCCTAAGCCCCGGACCTGTCGATTTTGGTCAAAAATAAAAATTTCAAAAGTGCCCCAATTTCTGCTTTAAACTTTAGGTACTATCCCAAAATGTATCACTAAGGTAACAGAAGTTGATTTCGGAGCATCATTTTTGAACAGGAGCTTCAACCGTTTTGTGGCATATGAGAAATTCCCTAAGCCCCGGACCTGTCGATTTTGGTCAAAAATGAAAATTTCAAAAGTGCCCCAATTTCTGCTTTAAACTTTAGGTACTATCCCAAAATGTATCACTAAGGTGACAGAAGTTGATTTCGGAGCATCATTTTTGAACAGGAGCTTCAACCATTTTGTGGCATATGAGAAATTCCCTAAGCCCCGGACCTGTCGATTTTAGTCAAAAATGAAAATTTCAAAAGTGCCGCAATTTCTGCTTTAAAACTTTAGGTACTATCCCAAAATGTATCACTAAGGTGACAGAAGTTGATTTCGGAGCATCATTTTTGAACAGGAGCTTCAACCGTTTTGTGGCATATGAGAAATTCCCTAAGCCCCGGACCTGTCGATTTTGGTCAAAAATGAAAATTTCAAAAGTGCCCCAATTTCTGCTTTAAACTTTAGGTACTATCCCAAAATGTATCACTAAGGTGACAGAAGTTGATTTCGGAGCATCATTTTTGAACAGGAGCTTCAACCGTTTTGTGGCATATGAGAAATTCCCTAAGCCCCGGACCTGTCGATTTTGGTCAAAAATGAAAATTTCAAAAGTGCCCCAATTTCTGCTTTAAAACTTAGGTACTATCCCAAAATGTATCACTAAGGTGACAGAAGTTGATTTCGGAGCATCATTTTTGAACAGGAGCTTTAACTGTTTTGTGGAATATGAGAAATTCCCTAAGCCCCGGACCTGTCGATTTTGGTCAAAAATGAAAATTTCAAAAGTGCCCCAATTTCTGCTTTAAAATTTAGGTACTATCCCAAAATGTATCACTAAGGTGACAGAAGTTGATTTCGGAGCATCATTTTTGAACAGGAGCTTCAACCGTTTTGTGGCATATGAGAAATTCCCTAAGCCCCGGACCTGTCGATTTTGGTCAAAAATGAAAATTTCAAAAGTGCCGCAATTTCTGCTTTAAACTTTAGGTACTATCCCAAAATGTATCACTAAGGTGACAGAAGTTGATTTCGGAGCATCATTTTTGAACAGGAGCTTCAACCGTTTTGTGGCATATGAGAAATTCCCTAAGCCCCGGACCTGTCGATTTTGGTCAAAAAAAAAAATTTCAAAAGTGCCCCAATTTCTGCTTTAAACTTTAGGTACTATCCCAAAATGTATCACTAAGGTAACAGAAGTTAATTTCGGAGCATCATTTTTGAGCAGGAGCTTCAACCGTTTTGTGGCATATGAGAAATTCCCTAAGCCCCGGACCTGTCGATTTTGGTCAAAAATAAAAATTTCAAAAGTGCCCCAATTTCTGCTTTAAAAGTTAGGTACTATCCCAAAATGTATCACTAAGGTAACAGAAGTTGATTTCGGAGCATCATTTTTGAACAGGAGCTTCAACCGTTTTGTGGCATATGAGAAATTCCCTAAGCCCCGGACCTGTCGATTTTGGTCAAAAATGAAAATTTCAAAAGTGCCCCAATTTCTGCTTTAAACTTTAGGTACTATCCCAAAATGTATCACTAAGGTGACAGAAGTTGATTTCGGAGCATCATTTTTGAACAGGAGCTTTAACTGTTTTGTGGAATATGAGAAATTCCCTAAGCCCCGGACCTGTCGATTTTGGTCAAAAATGAAAATTTCAAAAGTGCCCCAATTTCTGCTTTAAAATTTAGGTACTATCCCAAAATGTATCACTAAGGTGACAGAAGTTGATTTCGGAGCATCATTTTTGAACAGGAGCTTCAACCGTTTTGTGGCATATGAGAAATTCCCTAAGCCCCGGACCTGTCGATTTTGGTCAAAAATAAAAATTTCAAAAGTGCCCCAATTTCTGCTTTAAACTTTAGGTACTATCCCAAAATGTATCACTAAGGTGACAGAAGTTGATTTCGGAGCATCATTTTTGTACAGGAGCTTCAACCGTTTTGTGGCATATGAGAAATTCCCTAAGCCCCGGACCTGTCGATTTTGGTCAAAAATGAAAATTTCAAAAGTGCCGCAATTTCTGCTTTAAACTTTAGGTACTATCCCAAAATGTATCACTAAGGTGACAGAAGTTGATTTCGGAGCATCATTTTTGAACAGGAGCTTCAACCGTTTTGTAGCATATGAGAAATTCCCTAAGCCCCGGACCTGTCGATTTTGGTCAAAAATAAAAATTTCAAAAGTGCCCCAATTTCTGCTTTAAACTTTAGGTACTATCCCAAAATGTATCACTAAGGTGACAGAAGTTGATTTCGGAGCATCATTTTTGAACAGGAGCTTCAACCGTTTTGTGGCATATGAGAAATTCCCTAAGCCCCGGACCTGTCGATTTTGGTCAAAAATGAAAATTTCAAAAGTGCCCCAATTTCTGCTTTAAACTTTAGGTACTATCCCAAAATGTATCACTAAGGTGACAGAAGTTGATTTCGGAGCATCATTTTTGAACAGGAGCTTCAACCGTTTTGTGGCATATGAGAAATTCCCTAAGCCCCGGACCTGTCGATTTTGGTCAAAAATGAAAATTTCAAAAGTGCCGCAATTTCTGCTTTAAAACTTAGGTACTATCCCAAAATGTATCACTAAGGTGACAGAAGTTGATTTCGGAGCATCATTTTTGAACAGGAGCTTTAACTGTTTTGTGGAATATGAGAAATTCCCTAAGCCCCGGACCTGTCGATTTTGGTCAAAAATGAAAATTTCAAAAGTGCCCCAATTTCTGCTTTAAAATTTAGGTACTATCCCAAAATGTATCACTAAGGTGACAGAAGTTGATTTCGGAGCATCATTTTTGAGCAGGAGCTTCAACCGTTTTGTGGCATATGAGAAATTCCCTAAGCCCCGGACCTGTCGATTTTGGTCAAAAATTAAAATTTCAAAAGTGCCGCAATTTCTGCTTTAAAACTTATGTACTATCCCAAAATTTATCACTAAGGTGACAGAAGTTGATTTCGGAGCATCATTTTTGAACAGGAGCTTTAACTGTTTTGTGGAATATGAGAAATTCCCTGAGCCCCGGACCTGTCGATTTTGGTCAAAAATGAAAATTTCAAAAGTGCCCCAATTTCTGCTTTAAACTTTAGGTACTATCCCAAAATGTATCACTAAGGTGACAGAAGTTGATTTCGGAGCATCATTTTTAAACAGGAGCTTCAACCGTTTTGTGGCATATGAGAAATTCCCTAAGCCCCGGACCTGTCGATTTTGGTCAAAAATGAAAATTTCAAAAGTGCCGCAATTTCTGCTTTAAAACTTAGGTACTATCCCAAAATGTATCACTAAGGTGACAGAAGTTGATTTCGGATCATCATTTTTGAACAGGAGCTTTAACTGTTTTGTGGAATATGAGAAATTCCCTAAGCCCCGGACCTGTCGATTTTGGTCAAAAATGAAAATTTCAAAAGTGCCCCAATTTCTGCTTTAAACTTTAGGTACTATCCCAAAATGTATCACTAAGGTGACAGAAGTTGATTTCGGAGCATCATTTTTGAACAGGAGCTTCAACAGTTTTGAGACATATGAGAAATTCCCTAAGCCCAGGACCTGTCGATTTTGTTCAAAAATGAAAATTTCAAAAGTGCCCCAATTTCTGCTTTAAACTTTAGATACTATCCCAAAATGTATCACTTAGGTGACAGAAGTTGATTTCGGAGCATCATTTTTGAACAGGAGCTTCAACAGTTTTGAGGCATATGAGAAATTCCCTAAGCCCCGGACCTGTCGATTTTGGTCAAAAATGAAAATTTCAAAAGTGCCCCAATTTCTGCTTTAAACTTTAGGTACTATCCCAAAATGTATCACTAAGGTGACAGAAGTTGATTTCGGAGCATCATTTTTGAGCAGGAGCTTCAACCGTTTTGTGGCATATGAGAAATTCCCTAAGCCCCGGACCTGTCGATTTTGGTCAAAAATTAAAATTTCAAAAGTGCCGCAATTTCTGCTTTAAAACTTAGGTACTATCCCAAAATGTATCACTAAGGTGACAGAAGTTGATTTCGGAGCATCATTTTTGAACAGGAGCTTTAACTGTTTTGTGGAATATGAGAAATTCCCTAAGCCCCGGACCTGTCGATTTTGGTCAAAAATGAAAATTTCAAAAGTGCCCCAATTTCTGCTTTAAAATTTAGGTACTATCCCAAAATGTATCACTAAGGTGACAGAAGTTGATTTCGGAGCATCATTTTTGAACAGGAGCTTCAACCGTTTTGTGGCATATGAGAAATTCCCTAAGCCCCGGACCTGTCGATTTTGGTCAAAAATAAAAATTTCAAAAGTGCCCCAATTTCTGCTTTAAACTTTAGGTACTATCCCAAAATGTATCACTAAGGTGACAGAAGTTGATTTCGGAGCATCATTTTTGTACAGGAGCTTCAACCGTTTTGTGGCATATGAGAAATTCCCTAAGCCCCGGACCTGTCGATTTTGGTCAAAAATGAAAATTTCAAAAGTGCCGCAATTTCTGCTTTAAACTTTAGGTACTATCCCAAAATGTATCACTAAGGTGACAGAAGTTGATTTCGGAGCATCATTTTTGAACAGGAGCTTCAACCGTTTTGTAGCATATGAGAAATTCCCTAAGCCCCGGACCTGTCGATTTTGGTCAAAAATAAAAATTTCAAAAGTGCCCCAATTTCTGCTTTAAACTTTAGGTACTATCCCAAAATGTATCACTAAGGTGACAGAAGTTGATTTCGGAGCATCATTTTTGAACAGGAGCTTCAACCGTTTTGTGGCATATGAGAAATTCCCTAAGCCCCGGACCTGTCGATTTTGGTCAAAAATGAAAATTTCAAAAGTGCCCCAATTTCTGCTTTAAACTTTAGGTACTATCCCAAAATGTATCACTAAGGTGACAGAAGTTGATTTCGGAGCATCATTTTTGAACAGGAGCTTCAACCGTTTTGTGGCATATGAGAAATTCCCTAAGCCCCGGACCTGTCGATTTTGGTCAAAAATGAAAATTTCAAAAGTGCCGCAATTTCTGCTTTAAAACTTAGGTACTATCCCAAAATGTATCACTAAGGTGACAGAAGTTGATTTCGGAGCATCATTTTTGAACAGGAGCTTTAACTGTTTTGTGGAATATGAGAAATTCCCTAAGCCCCGGACCTGTCGATTTTGGTCAAAAATGAAAATTTCAAAAGTGCCCCAATTTCTGCTTTAAAATTTAGGTACTATCCCAAAATGTATCACTAAGGTGACAGAAGTTGATTTCGGAGCATCATTTTTGAGCAGGAGCTTCAACCGTTTTGTGGCATATGAGAAATTCCCTAAGCCCCGGACCTGTTGATTTTGGTCAAAAATGAAAATTTCAAAAGTGCCGCAATTTCTGCTTTAAAACTTATGTACTATCCCAAAATTTATCACTAAGGTGACAGAAGTTGATTTCGGAGCATCATTTTTGAACAGGAGCTTTAACTGTTTTGTGGAATATGAGAAATTCCCTGAGCCCCGGACCTGTCGATTTTGGTCAAAAATGAAAATTTCAAAAGTGCCCCAATTTCTGCTTTAAACTTTAGGTACTATCCCAAAATGTATCACTAAGGTGACAGAAGTTGATTTCGGAGCATCATTTTTAAACAGGAGCTTCAACCGTTTTGTGGCATATGAGAAATTCCCTAAGCCCCGGACCTGTCGATTTTGGTCAAAAATGAAAATTTCAAAAGTGCCGCAATTTCTGCTTTAAAACTTAGGTACTATCCCAAAATGTATCACTAAGGTGACAGAAGTTGATTTCGGATCATCATTTTTGAACAGGAGCTTTAACTGTTTTGTGGAATATGAGAAATTCCCTAAGCCCCGGACCTGTCGATTTTGGTCAAAAATGAAAATTTCAAAAGTGCCCCAATTTCTGCTTTAAACTTTAGGTACTATCCCAAAATGTATCACTAAGGTGACAGAAGTTGATTTCGGAGCATCATTTTTGAACAGGAGCTTCAACAGTTTTGAGGCATATGAGAAATT
>NW_026969661.1:0-32132 GCF_028390025.1 Pseudophryne corroboree
AAAATTGCCAATGGTACAAGACAGCTTTTCCTTGCCAATATCTCTCTTTTGCAAAGAGCTGCGCATTGGAAAATTCAGGGCTATGTCGTGTAGATGATGGCCTAACAGGAGGCTTTAAAATTTTACTTCTAGTGTCCTTCGTTTGGGAGAAAAATGCAATGGTACAAGACAGCTTTTCCTTGCCAATATCTCTCTTTTGCAAAGAGCTGCGCATTGGAAAATTCAGGGCTATGTCGTGTAGATGATGGCCTAACAGGAGGCTTTAAAATTTTATTTCTAGTGTCCTTCGTTTGGGAGAAATATGCAATGGTACAAGACAGCTTTTCCTTGCCAATATCTCTCTTTTGCAAAGAGCTACGCATTGGAAAATTCAGGGCTATGTCGTGTAGATGATGGCCTAACAGGAGGCTTTAAAATTTTCTTTCTAGTGTCCTTCGTTTGGGAGAAAAATGCAATGGTACAAGACAGCTTTTCCTTGCCAATATCTCTCTTTGCAAAGAGCTGCGCATTGGAAAATTCAGGGCTATGTCGTGTAGATGATGGCCTAACAGGAGGCTTTAAAATTTTAATTCTAGTGTCCTTCGTTTGGGAGAAAAATGCAAAGGTACAAGACAGCTTTTCCTTGCCAATATCTCTCTTTTGCAAAGAGCTACGCATTGGAAAATTCAGGGCTATGTCGTGTAGATGATGGCCTAACAGGAGGCTTTAAAATTTTCTTTCTAGTGTCCTTCGTTTGGGAGAAATATGCAATGGTACAAGACAGCTTTTCCTTGCCAATATCTCTCTTTTGCAAAGAGCTACGCATTGGAAAATTCAGGGCTATGTCGTGTAGATGATGGCCTAACAGGAGGCTTTAAAATTTTCTTTCTAGTGTCCTTCGTTTGGGAGAAAAATGCAATGGTACAAGACAGCTTTTCCTTGCCAATATCTCTCTTTTGCAAAGAGCTGCGCATTGGAAAATTCAGGGCTATGTCGTGTAGATGATGGCCTAACAGGAGGCTTTAAAATTTTAATTCTAGTGTCCTTCGTTTGGGAGAAAAATGCAAAGGTACAAGACAGCTTTTCCTTGCCAATATCTCTCTTTTGCAAAGAGCTACGCATTGGAAAATTCAGGGCTATGTCGTGTAGATGATGGCCTAACAGGAGGCTTTAAAATTTTCTATCTAGTGTCCTTCGTTTGGGAGAAAAATGCAATGGTACAAGACAGCTTTTCCTTGCCAATATCTCTCTTTTGCAAAGAGCTACGCATTGGAAAATTCAGGGCTATGTCGTGTAGATGATGGCCTAACAGGAGGCTTTAAAATTTTCTTTCTAGTGACCTTCGTTTGGGAGAAAAATGCAATGGTACAAGACAGCTTTTCCTTGCCAATATCTCTCTTTTGCAAAGAGCTGCGCATTGGAAAATTCAGGGCTATGTCGTGTAGATGATGGCCTAACAGGAGGCTTTAAAATTTTAATTCTAGTGTCCTTCGTTTGGGAGAAATATGCAATGGTACAAGACAGCTTTACCTTGCCAATATCTCTCTTTTGCAAAGAGCTACGCATTGGAAAATTCAGGGCTATGTCGTGTAGATGATGGCCTAACAGGAGGCTTTAAAATTTTCTTTCTAGTGTCCTTCGTTGGGAGAAAAATGCAATGGTACAAGACAGCTTTTCCTTGCCAATATCTCTCTTTTGCAAAGAGCTGCGCATTGGAAAATTCAGGGCTATTTCGTGTAGATGATGGCCTAACAGGAGGCTTTAAAATTTTCTTTCTAGTGTCCTTCGTTTGGGAGAAAAATGCAATGGTACAAGACAGCTTTTCCTTGCCAATATCTCTCTTTTGCAAAGAGCTACGCATTGGAAAATTCAGGACTATGTCGTGTAGATGATGGCCTAACAGGAGGCTTTAAAATTTTCTTTCTAGTGTCCTTCGTTTGGGAGAAAAATGCAATGGTACAAGACAGCTTTTCCTTGCCAATATCTCTCTTTTGCAAAGAGCTGCGCATTGGAAAATTCAGGGCTATTTCGTGTAGATGATGGCCTAACAGGAGGCTTTAAAATTTTCTTTCTAGTGTCCTTCGTTTGGGAGAAAAATGCAAAGGGAAAAGACAGCTTTTCCTTGCCAATATCTCTCTTTTGCAAAGAGCTACGCATTGGAAAATTCAGGGCTATGTCGTGTAGATGATGGCCTAACAGGAGGCTTTAAAATTTTCTTTCTAGTGACCTTCGTTTGGGAGAAAAATGCAAAGGTACAAGACAGCTTTTCCTTGCCAATATCTCTCTTTTGCAAAGAGCTGCGCATTGGAAAATTCATGGCTATGTCGTGTAGATGATGGCCTAACAGGAGGCTTTAAAATTTTCTTTCTAGTGTCCTTCGTTTGGGAGAAAAATGCAATGGTACAAGACAGCTTTTCCTTGCCAATATCTCTCTTTTGCAAAGAGCTGCGCATTGGAAAATTCAGGGCTATGTCGTGTAGATGATGGCCTAACAGGAGGCTTTAAAATTTTAATTCTAGTGTCCTTCGTTTGGGAGAAAAATGCAAAGGTACAAGACAGCTTTTCCTTGCCAATATCTCTCTTTTGCAAAGAGCTACGCATTGGAAAATTCAGGGCTATGTCGTGTAGATGATGGCCTAACAGGAGGCTTTAAAATTTTCTTTCTAGTGTCCTTCGTTTGGGAGAAAAATGCAATGGTACAAGACAGCTTTTCCTTGCAAATATCTCTCTTTTGCAAAGAGCTGCGCATTGGAAAATTCAGGGCTATTTCGTGTAGATGATGGCCTAACAGGAGGCTTTAAAATTTTCTTTCTAGTGTCCTTCGTTTGGGAGAAAAATGCAAAGGTACAAGACAGCTTTTCCTTGCCAATATCTCTCTTTTGCAAAGAGCTGCGCATTGGAAAATTCAGGGCTATGTCGTGTAGATGATGGCCTAACAGGAGGCTTTAAAATTTTAATTCTAGTGTCCTTCGTTTGGGAGAAAAATGCAAAGGTACAAGACAGCTTTTCCTTGCCAATATCTCTCTTTTGCAAAGAGCTACGCATTGGAAAATTCAGGGCTATGTCGTGTAGATGATGGCCTAACAGGAGGCTTTAAAATTTTCTTTCTAGTGTCCTTCGTTTGGGAGAAATATGCAATGGTACAAGACAGCTTTTCCTTGCCAATATCTCTCTTTTGCAAAGAGCTACGCATTGGAAAATTCAGGGCTATGTCGTGTAGATGATGGCCTAACAGGAGGCTTTAAAATTTTCTTTCTAGTGTCCTTCGTTTGGGAGAAAAATGCAATGGTACAAGACAGCTTTTCCTTGCCAATATCTCTCTTTTGCAAAGAGCTGCGCATTGGAAAATTCAGGGCTATGTCGTGTAGATGATGGCCTAACAGGAGGCTTTAAAATTTTAATTCTAGTGTCCTTCGTTTGGGAGAAAAATGCAAAGGTACAAGACAGCTTTTCCTTGCCAATATCTCTCTTTTGCAAAGAGCTACGCATTGGAAAATTCAGGGCTATGTCGTGTAGATGATGGCCTAACAGGAGGCTTTAAAATTTTCTTTCTAGTGTCCTTCGTTTGGGAGAAATATGCAATGGTACAAGACAGCTTTTCCTTGCCAATATCTCTCTTTTGCAAAGAGCTACGCATTGGAAAATTCAGGGCTATGTCGTGTAGATGATGGCCTAACAGGAGGCTTTAAAATTTTCTTTCTAGTGTCCTTCGTTTGGGAGAAAAATGCAATGGTACAAGACAGCTTTTCCTTGCCAATATCTCTCTTTTGCAAAGAGCTGCGCATTGGAAAATTCAGGGCTATGTCGTGTAGATGATGGCCTAACAGGAGGCTTTAAAATTTTAATTCTAGTGTCCTTCGTTTGGGAGAAAAATGCAAAGGTACAAGACAGCTTTTCCTTGCCAATATCTCTCTTTTGCAAAGAGCTACGCATTGGAAAATTCAGGGCTATGTCGTGTAGATGATGGCCTAACAGGAGGCTTTAAAATTTTCTTTCTAGTGTCCTTCGTTTGGGAGAAATATGCAATGGTACAAGACAGCTTTTCCTTGCCAATATCTCTCTTTTGCAAAGAGCTACGCATTGGAAAATTCAGGGCTATGTCGTGTAGATGATGGCCTAACAGGAGGCTTTAAAATTTTCTTTCTAGTGTCCTTCGTTTGGGAGAAAAATGCAATGGTACAAGACAGCTTTTCCTTGCCAATATCTCTCTTTTGCAAAGAGCTGCGCATTGGAAAATTCAGGGCTATTTCGTGTAGATGATGGCCTAACAGGAGGCTTTAAAATTTTCTTTCTAGTGTCCTTCGTTTGGGAGAAAAATGCAAAGGTACAAGACAGCTTTTCCTTGCCAATATCTCTCTTTTGCAAAGAGCTACGCATTGGAAAATTCAGGGCTATGTCGTGTAGATGATGGCCTAACAGGAGGCTTTAAAATTTTCTATCTAGTGACCTTCGTTTGGGAGAAAAATGCAATGGTACAAGACAGCTTTTCCTTGCCAATATCTCTCTTTTGCAAAGAGCTACGCATTGGAAAATTCAGGGCTATGTCGTGTAGATGATGGCCTAACAGGAGGCTTTAAATTTTCTTTCTAGTGACCTTCGTTTGGGAGAAAAATGCAATGGTACAAGACAGCTTTTCCTTGCCAATATCTCTCTTTTGCAAAGAGCTGCGCATTGGAAAATTCAGGGCTATGTCGTGTAGATGATGGCCTAACAGGAGGCTTTAAAATTTTCTTTCTAGTGACCTTCGTTTGGGAGAAAAATGCAATGGTACAAGACAGCTTTTCCTTGCCAATATCTCTCTTTTGCAAAGAGCTACGCATTGGAAAATTCAGGACTATGTCGTGTAGATGATGGCCTAACAGGAGGCTTTAAAATTTTCTTTCTAGTGTCCTTCGTTTGGGAGAAAAATGCAATGGTACAAGACAGCTTTTCCTTGCCAATATCTCTCTTTTGCAAAGAGCTGCGCATTGGAAAATTCAGGGCTATTTCGTGTAGATGATGGCCTAACAGGAGCTTTAAAATTTTCTTTCTAGTGTCCTTCGTTTGGGAGAAAAATGCAAAGGGAAAAGACAGCTTTTCCTTGCCAATATCTCTCTTTTGCAAAGAGCTACGCATTGGAAAATTCAGGGCTATGTCGTGTAGATGATGGCCTAACAGGAGGCTTTAAAATTTTCTTTCTAGTGACCTTCGTTTGGGAGAAAAATGCAAAGGTACAAGACAGCTTTTCCTTGCCAATATCTCTCTTTTGCAAAGAGCTGCGCATTGGAAAATTCATGGCTATGTCGTGTAGATGATGGCCTAACAGGAGGCTTTAAAATTTTCTTTCTAGTGTCCTTCGTTTGGGAGAAAAATGCAATGGTACAAGACAGCTTTTCCTTGCCAATATCTCTCTTTTGCAAAGAGCTGCGCATTGGAAAATTCAGGGCTATGTCGTGTAGATGATGGCCTAACAGGAGGCTTTAAAATTTTAATTCTAGTGTCCTTCGTTTGGGAGAAAAATGCAAAGGTACAAGACAGCTTTTCCTTGCCAATATCTCTCTTTTGCAAAGAGCTACGCATTGGAAAATTCAGGGCTATGTCGTGTAGATGATGGCCTAACAGGAGGCTTTAAAATTTTCTTTCTAGTGTCCTTCGTTTGGGAGAAAAATGCAATGGTACAAGACAGCTTTTCCTTGCAAATATCTCTCTTTTGCAAAGAGCTGCGCATTGGAAAATTCAGGGCTATTTCGTGTAGATGATGGCCTAACAGGAGGCTTTAAAATTTTCTTTCTAGTGTCCTTCGTTTGGGAGAAAAATGCAAAGGTACAAGACAGCTTTTCCTTGCCAATATCTCTCTTTTGCAAAGAGCTGCGCATTGGAAAATTCAGGGCTATGTCGTGTAGATGATGGCCTAACAGGAGGCTTTAAAATTTTAATTCTAGTGTCCTTCGTTTGGGAGAAAAATGCAAAGGTACAAGACAGCTTTTCCTTGCCAATATCTCTCTTTTGCAAAGAGCTACGCATTGGAAAATTCAGGGCTATGTCGTGTAGATGATGGCCTAACAGGAGGCTTTAAAATTTTCTTTCTAGTGTCCTTCGTTTGGAGAAATATGCAATGGTACAAGACAGCTTTTCCTTGCCAATATCTCTCTTTTGCAAAGAGCTACGCATTGGAAAATTCAGGGCTATGTCGTGTAGATGATGGCCTAACAGGAGGCTTTAAAATTTTCTTTCTAGTGTCCTTCGTTTGGGAGAAAAATGCAATGGTACAAGACAGCTTTTCCTTGCCAATATCTCTCTTTTGCAAAGAGCTGCGCATTGGAAAATTCAGGGCTATGTCGTGTAGATGATGGCCTAACAGGAGGCTTTAAAATTTTAATTCTAGTGTCCTTCGTTTGGGAGAAAAATGCAAAGGTACAAGACAGCTTTTCCTTGCCAATATCTCTCTTTTGCAAAGAGCTACGCATTGGAAAATTCAGGGCTATGTCGTGTAGATGATGGCCTAACAGGAGGCTTTAAAATTTTCTTTCTAGTGTCCTTCGTTTGGGAGAAATATGCAATGGTACAAGACAGCTTTTCCTTGCCAATATCTCTCTTTTGCAAAGAGCTACGCATTGGAAAATTCAGGGCTATGTCGTGTAGATGATGGCCTAACAGGAGGCTTTAAAATTTTCTTTCTAGTGTCCTTCGTTTGGGAGAAAAATGCAATGGTACAAGACAGCTTTTCCTTGCCAATATCTCTCTTTTGCAAAGAGCTGCGCATTGGAAAATTCAGGGCTATGTCGTGTAGATGATGGCCTAACAGGAGGCTTTAAAATTTTAATTCTAGTGTCCTTCGTTTGGGAGAAAAATGCAAAGGTACAAGACAGCTTTTCCTTGCCAATATCTCTCTTTTGCAAAGAGCTACGCATTGGAAAATTCAGGGCTATGTCGTGTAGATGATGGCCTAACAGGAGGCTTTAAAATTTTCTTTCTAGTGTCCTTCGTTTGGGAGAAATATGCAATGGTACAAGACAGCTTTTCCTTGCCAATATCTCTCTTTTGCAAAGAGCTACGCATTGAAAATTCAGGGCTATGTCGTGTAGATGATGGCCTAACAGGAGGCTTTAAAATTTTCTTTCTAGTGTCCTTCGTTTGGGAGAAAAATGCAATGGTACAAGACAGCTTTTCCTTGCCAATATCTCTCTTTTGCAAAGAGCTGCGCATTGGAAAATTCAGGGCTATTTCGTGTAGATGATGGCCTAACAGGAGGCTTTAAAATTTTCTTTCTAGTGTCCTTCGTTTGGGAGAAAAATGCAAAGGTACAAGACAGCTTTTCCTTGCCAATATCTCTCTTTTGCAAAGAGCTACGCATTGGAAAATTCAGGGCTATGTCGTGTAGATGATGGCCTAACAGGAGGCTTTAAAATTTTCTATCTAGTGACCTACGTTTGGGAGAAAAATGCAATGGTACAAGACAGCTTTTCCTTGCCAATATCTCTCTTTTGCAAAGAGCTACGCATTGGAAAATTCAGGGCTATGTCGTGTAGATGATGGCCTAACAGGAGGCTTTAAAATTTTCTTTCTAGTGACCTTCGTTTGGGAGAAAAATGCAATGGTACAAGACAGCTTTTCCTTGCCAATATCTCTCTTTTGCAAAGAGCTGCGCATTGGAAAATTCAGGGCTATGTCGTGTAGATGATGGCCTAACAGGAGGCTTTAAAATTTTAATTCTAGTGTCCTTCGTTTGGGAGAAATATGCAATGGTACAAGACAGCTTTACCTTGCCAATATCTCTCTTTTGCAAAGAGCTACGCATTGGAAAATTCAGGGCTATGTCGTGTAGATGATGGCCTAACAGGAGGCTTTAAAATTTTCTTTCTAGTGTCCTTCGTTTGGGAGAAAAATGCAATGGTACAAGACAGCTTTTCCTTGCCAATATCTCTCTTTTGCAAAGAGCTGCGCATTGGAAAATTCAGGGCTATTTCGTGTAGATGATGGCCTAACAGGAGGCTTTAAAATTTTCTTTCTAGTGTCCTTCGTTTGGGAGAAAAATGCAATGGTACAAGACAGCTTTTCCTTGCCAATATCTCTCTTTTGCAAAGAGCTACGCATTGGAAAATTCAGGACTATGTCGTGTAGATGATGGCCTAACAGGAGGCTTTAAAATTTTCTTTCTAGTGTCCTTCGTTTGGGAGAAAAATGCAATGGTACAAGACAGCTTTTCCTTGCCAATATCTCTCTTTGCAAAGAGCTGCGCATTGGAAAATTCAGGGCTATGTCGTGTAGATGATGGCCTAACAGGAGGCTTTAAAATTTTCTTTCTAGTGTCCTTCGTTTGGGAGAAAAATGCAAAGGGAAAAGACAGCTTTTCCTTGCCAATATCTCTCTTTTGCAAAGAGCTACGCATTGGAAAATTCAGGGCTATGTCGTGTAGATGATGGCCTAACAGGAGGCTTTAAAATTTTCTTTCTAGTGACCTTCGTTTGGGAGAAAAATGCAAAGGTACAAGACAGCTTTTCCTTGCCAATATCTCTCTTTTGCAAAGAGCTGCGCATTGGAAAATTCATGGCTATGTCGTGTAGATGATTGCCTAACAGGAGGCTTTAAAATTTTCTTTCTAGTGTCCTTCGTTTGGGAGAAAAATGCAATGGTACAAGACAGCTTTTCCTTGCAAATATCTCTCTTTTGCAAAGAGCTGCGCATTGGAAAATTCAGGGCTATTTCGTGTAGATGATGGCCTAACAGGAGGCTTTAAAATTTTCTTTCTAGTGTCCTTCGTTTGGGAGAAAAATGCAAAGGTACAAGACAGCTTTTCCTTGCCAATATCTCTCTTTTGCAAAGAGCTGCGCATTGGAAAATTCAGGGCTATGTCGTGTAGATGATGGCCTAACAGGAGGCTTTAAAATTTTAATTCTAGTGTCCTTCGTTTGGGAGAAAAATGCAAAGGTACAAGACAGCTTTTCCTTGCCAATATCTCTCTTTTGCAAAGAGCTACGCATTGGAAAATTCAGGGCTATGTCGTGTAGATGATGGCCTAACGGGAGGCTTTAAAATTTTCTTTCTAGTGTCCTTCGTTTGGGAGAAATATGCAATGGTACAAGACAGCTTTTCCTTGCCAATATCTCTCTTTTGCAAAGAGCTACGCATTGGAAAATTCAGGGCTATGTCGTGTAGATGATGGCCTAACAGGAGGCTTTAAAATTTTCTTTCTAGTGTCCTTCGTTTGGGAGAAAAATGCAATGGTACAAGACAGCTTTTCCTTGCCAATATCTCTCTTTTGCAAAGAGCTGCGCATTGGAAAATTCAGGGCTATGTCGTGTAGATGATGGCCTAACAGGAGGCTTTAAAATTTTAATTCTAGTGTCCTTCGTTTGGGAGAAAAATGCAATGGTACAAGACAGCTTTTCCTTGCCAATATCTCTCTTTTGCAAAGAGCTACGCATTGGAAAATTCAGGGCTATGTCGTGTAGATGATGGCCTAACAGGAGGCTTTAAAATTTTCTTTCTAGTGACCTTCGTTTGGGAGAAAAATGCAATGGTACAAGACAGCTTTTCCTTGCCAATATCTCTCTTTTGCAAAGAGCTGCGCATTGGAAAATTCAGGGCTATGTCGTGTAGATGATGGCCTAACAGGAGGCTTTAAAATTTTAATTCTAGTGTCCTTCGTTTGGGAGAAATATGCAATGGTACAAGACAGCTTTACCTTGCCAATATCTCTCTTTTGCAAAGAGCTACGCATTGGAAAATTCAGGGCTATGTCGTGTAGATGATGGCCTAACAGGAGGCTTTAAAATTTTCTTTCTAGTGTCCTTCGTTTGGGAGAAAAATGCAATGGTACAAGACAGCTTTTCCTTGCCAATATCTCTCTTTTGCAAAGAGCTGCGCATTGGAAAATTCAGGGCTATTTCGTGTAGATGATGGCCTAACAGGAGGCTTTAAAATTTTCTTTCTAGTGTCCTTCGTTTGGGAGAAAAATGCAATGGTACAAGACAGCTTTTCCTTGCCAATATCTCTCTTTTGCAAAGAGCTACGCATTGGAAAATTCAGGACTATGTCGTGTAGATGATGGCCTAACAGGAGGCTTTAAAATTTTCTTTCTAGTGTCCTTCGTTTGGGAGAAAAATGCAATGGTACAAGACAGCTTTTCCTTGCCAATATCTCTCTTTTGCAAAGAGCTGCGCATTGGAAAATTCAGGGCTATTTCGTGTAGATGATGGCCTAACAGGAGGCTTTAAAATTTTCTTTCTAGTGTCCTTCGTTTGGGAGAAAAATGCAAAGGGAAAAGACAGCTTTTCCTTGCCAATATCTCTCTTTTGCAAAGAGCTACGCATTGGAAAATTCAGGGCTATGTCGTGTAGATGATGGCCTAACAGGAGGCTTTAAAATTTTCTTTCTAGTGACCTTCGTTTGGGAGAAAAATGCAAAGGTACAAGACAGCTTTTCCTTGCCAATATCTCTCTTTTGCAAAGAGCTGCGCATTGGAAAATTCATGGCTATGTCGTGTAGATGATGGCCTAACAGGAGGCTTTAAAATTTTCTTTCTAGTGTCCTTCGTTTGGGAGAAAAATGCAATGGTACAAGACAGCTTTTCCTTGCCAATATCTCTCTTTTGCAAAGAGCTGCGCATTGGAAAATTCAGGGCTATGTCGTGTAGATGATGGCCTAACAGGAGGCTTTAAAATTTTAATTCTAGTGTCCTTCGTTTGGGAGAAAAATGCAAAGGTACAAGACAGCTTTTCCTTGCCAATATCTCTCTTTTGCAAAGAGCTACGCATTGGAAAATTCAGGGCTATGTCGTGTAGATGATGGCCTAACAGGAGGCTTTAAAATTTTCTTTCTAGTGTCCTTCGTTTGGGAGAAAAATGCAATGGTACAAGACAGCTTTTCCTTGCAAATATCTCTCTTTTGCAAAGAGCTGCGCATTGGAAAATTCAGGGCTATTTCGTGTAGATGATGGCCTAACAGGAGGCTTTAAAATTTTCTTTCTAGTGTCCTTCGTTTGGGAGAAAAATGCAAAGGTACAAGACAGCTTTTCCTTGCCAATATCTCTCTTTTGCAAAGAGCTGCGCATTGGAAAATTCAGGGCTATGTCGTGTAGATGATGGCCTAACAGGAGGCTTTAAAATTTTAATTCTAGTGTCCTTCGTTTGGGAGAAAAATGCAAAGGTACAAGACAGCTTTTCCTTGCCAATATCTCTCTTTTGCAAAGAGCTACGCATTGGAAAATTCAGGGCTATGTCGTGTAGATGATGGCCTAACAGGAGGCTTTAAAATTTTCTTTCTAGTGTCCTTCGTTTGGGAGAAATATGCAATGGTACAAGACAGCTTTTCCTTGCCAATATCTCTCTTTTGCAAAGAGCTACGCATTGGAAAATTCAGGGCTATGTCGTGTAGATGATGGCCTAACAGGAGGCTTTAAAATTTTCTTTCTAGTGTCCTTCGTTTGGGAGAAAAATGCAATGGTACAAGACAGCTTTTCCTTGCCAATATCTCTCTTTTGCAAAGAGCTGCGCATTGGAAAATTCAGGGCTATGTCGTGTAGATGATGGCCTAACAGGAGGCTTTAAAATTTTAATTCTAGTGTCCTTCGTTTGGGAGAAAAATGCAAAGGTACAAGACAGCTTTTCCTTGCCAATATCTCTCTTTTGCAAAGAGCTACGCATTGGAAAATTCAGGGCTATGTCGTGTAGATGATGGCCTAACAGGAGGCTTTAAAATTTTCTTTCTAGTGTCCTTCGTTTGGGAGAAATATGCAATGGTACAAGACAGCTTTTCCTTGCCAATATCTCTCTTTTGCAAAGAGCTACGCATTGGAAAATTCAGGGCTATGTCGTGTAGATGATGGCCTAACAGGAGGCTTTAAAATTTTCTTTCTAGTGTCCTTCGTTTGGGAGAAAAATGCAATGGTACAAGACAGCTTTTCCTTGCCAATATCTCTCTTTTGCAAAGAGCTGCGCATTGGAAAATTCAGGGCTATGTCGTGTAGATGATGGCCTAACAGGAGGCTTTAAAATTTTAATTCTAGTGTCCTTCGTTTGGGAGAAAAATGCAAAGGTACAAGACAGCTTTTCCTTGCCAATATCTCTCTTTTGCAAAGAGCTACGCATTGGAAAATTCAGGGCTATGTCGTGTAGATGATGGCCTAACAGGAGGCTTTAAAATTTTCTTTCTAGTGTCCTTCGTTTGGGAGAAATATGCAATGGTACAAGACAGCTTTTCCTTGCCAATATCTCTCTTTTGCAAAGAGCTACGCATTGGAAAATTCAGGGCTATGTCGTGTAGATGATGGCCTAACAGGAGGCTTTAAAATTTTCTTTCTAGTGTCCTTCGTTTGGGAGAAAAATGCAATGGTACAAGACAGCTTTTCCTTGCCAATATCTCTCTTTTGCAAAGAGCTGCGCATTGGAAAATTCAGGGCTATTTCGTGTAGATGATGGCCTAACAGGAGGCTTTAAAATTTTCTTTCTAGTGTCCTTCGTTTGGGAGAAAAATGCAAAGGTACAAGACAGCTTTTCCTTGCCAATATCTCTCTTTTGCAAAGAGCTACGCATTGGAAAATTCAGGGCTATGTCGTGTAGATGATGGCCTAACAGGAGGCTTTAAAATTTTCTATCTAGTGACCTTCGTTTGGGAGAAAAATGCAATGGTACAAGACAGCTTTTCCTTGCCAATATCTCTCTTTTGCAAAGAGCTACGCATTGGAAAATTCAGGGCTATGTCGTGTAGATGATGGCCTAACAGGAGGCTTTAAAATTTTCTTTCTAGTGACCTTCGTTTGGGAGAAAAATGCAATGGTACAAGACAGCTTTTCCTTGCCAATATCTCTCTTTTGCAAAGAGCTGCGCATTGGAAAATTCAGGGCTATGTCGTGTAGATGATGGCCTAACAGGAGGCTTTAAAATTTTAATTCTAGTGTCCTTCGTTTGGGAGAAATATGCAATGGTACAAGACAGCTTTACCTTGCCAATATCTCTCTTTTGCAAAGAGCTACGCATTGGAAAATTCAGGGCTATGTCGTGTAGATGATGGCCTAACAGGAGGCTTTAAAATTTTCTTTCTAGTGTCCTTCGTTTGGGAGAAAAATGCAATGGTACAAGACAGCTTTTCCTTGCCAATATCTCTCTTTTGCAAAGAGCTGCGCATTGGAAAATTCAGGGCTATTTCGTGTAGATGATGGCCTAACAGGAGGCTTTAAAATTTTCTTTCTAGTGTCCTTCGTTTGGGAGAAAAATGCAATGGTACAAGACAGCTTTTCCTTGCCAATATCTCTCTTTTGCAAAGAGCTACGCATTGGAAAATTCAGGACTATGTCGTGTAGATGATGGCCTAACAGGAGGCTTTAAAATTTTCTTTCTAGTGTCCTTCGTTTGGGAGAAAAATGCAATGGTACAAGACAGCTTTTCCTTGCCAATATCTCTCTTTTGCAAAGAGCTGCGCATTGGAAAATTCAGGGCTATTTCGTGTAGATGATGGCCTAACAGGAGGCTTTAAAATTTTCTTTCTAGTGTCCTTCGTTTGGGAGAAAAATGCAAAGGGAAAAGACAGCTTTTCCTTGCCAATATCTCTCTTTTGCAAAGAGCTACGCATTGGAAAATTCAGGGCTATGTCGTGTAGATGATGGCCTAACAGGAGGCTTTAAAATTTTCTTTCTAGTGACCTTCGTTTGGGAGAAAAATGCAAAGGTACAAGACAGCTTTTCCTTGCCAATATCTCTCTTTTGCAAAGAGCTGCGCATTGGAAAATTCATGGCTATGTCGTGTAGATGATGGCCTAACAGGAGGCTTTAAAATTTTCTTTCTAGTGTCCTTCGTTTGGGAGAAAAATGCAATGGTACAAGACAGCTTTTCCTTGCAAATATCTCTCTTTTGCAAAGAGCTGCGCATTGGAAAATTCAGGGCTATTTCGTGTAGATGATGGCCTAACAGGAGGCTTTAAAATTTTCTTTCTAGTGTCCTTCGTTTGGGAGAAAAATGCAAAGGTACAAGACAGCTTTTCCTTGCCAATATCTCTCTTTTGCAAAGAGCTGCGCATTGGAAAATTCAGGGCTATGTCGTGTAGATGATGGCCTAACAGGAGGCTTTAAAATTTTAATTCTAGTGTCCTTCGTTTGGGAGAAAAATGCAAAGGTACAAGACAGCTTTTCCTTGCCAATATCTCTCTTTTGCAAAGAGCTACGCATTGGAAAATTCAGGGCTATGTCGTGTAGATGATGGCCTAACAGGAGGCTTTAAAATTTTCTTTCTAGTGTCCTTCGTTTGGGAGAAATATGCAATGGTACAAGACAGCTTTTCCTTGCCAATATCTCTCTTTTGCAAAGAGCTACGCATTGGAAAATTCAGGGCTATGTCGTGTAGATGATGGCCTAACAGGAGGCTTTAAAATTTTCTTTCTAGTGTCCTTCGTTTGGGAGAAAAATGCAATGGTACAAGACAGCTTTTCCTTGCCAATATCTCTCTTTTGCAAAGAGCTGCGCATTGGAAAATTCAGGGCTATGTCGTGTAGATGATGGCCTAACAGGAGGCTTTAAAATTTTAATTCTAGTGTCCTTCGTTTGGGAGAAAAATGCAAAGGTACAAGACAGCTTTTCCTTGCCAATATCTCTCTTTTGCAAAGAGCTACGCATTGGAAAATTCAGGGCTATGTCGTGTAGATGATTGCCTAACAGGAGGCTTTAAAATTTTCTATCTAGTGACCTTCGTTTGGGAGAAAAATGCAATGGTACAAGACAGCTTTTCCTTGCCAATATCTCTCTTTTGCAAAGAGCTACGCATTGGAAAATTCAGGGCTATGTCGTGTAGATGATGGCCTAACAGGAGGCTTTAAAATTTTCTTTCTAGTGACCTTCGTTTGGGAGAAAAATGCAATGGTACAAGACAGCTTTTCCTTGCCAATATCTCTCTTTTGCAAAGAGCTGCGCATTGGAAAATTCAGGGCTATGTCGTGTAGATGATGGCCTAACAGGAGGCTTTAAAATTTTAATTCTAGTGTCCTTCGTTTGGGAGAAATATGCAATGGTACAAGACAGCTTTACCTTGCCAATATCTCTCTTTTGCAAAGAGCTACGCATTGGAAAATTCAGGGCTATGTCGTGTAGATGATGGCCTAACAGGAGGCTTTAAAATTTTCTTTCTAGTGTCCTTCGTTTGGGAGAAATATGCAATGGTACAAGACAGCTTTTCCTTGCCAATATCTCTCTTTTGCAAAGAGCTACGCATTGGAAAATTCAGGGCTATGTCGTGTAGATGATGGCCTAACAGGAGGCTTTAAAATTTTCTTTCTAGTGTCCTTCGTTTGGGAGAAAAATGCAATGGTACAAGACAGCTTTTCCTTGCCAATATCTCTCTTTTGCAAAGAGCTGCGCATTGGAAAATTCAGGGCTATTTCGTGTAGATGATGGCCTAACAGGAGGCTTTAAAATTTTCTTTCTAGTGTCCTTCGTTTGGGAGAAAAATGCAAAGGTACAAGACAGCTTTTCCTTGCCAATATCTCTCTTTTGCAAAGAGCTACGCATTGGAAAATTCAGGGCTATGTCGTGTAGATGATGGCCTAACAGGAGGCTTTAAAATTTTCTATCTAGTGACCTACGTTTGGGAGAAAAATGCAATGGTACAAGACAGCTTTTCCTTGCCAATATCTCTCTTTTGCAAAGAGCTACGCATTGGAAAATTCAGGGCTATGTCGTGTAGATGATGGCCTAACAGGAGGCTTTAAAATTTTCTTTCTAGTGACCTTCGTTTGGGAGAAAAATGCAATGGTACAAGACAGCTTTTCCTTGCCAATATCTCTCTTTTGCAAAGAGCTGCGCATTGGAAAATTCAGGGCTATGTCGTGTAGATGATGGCCTAACAGGAGGCTTTAAAATTTTAATTCTAGTGTCCTTCGTTTGGGAGAAATATGCAATGGTACAAGACAGCTTTACCTTGCCAATATCTCTCTTTTGCAAAGAGCTACGCATTGGAAAATTCAGGGCTATGTCGTGTAGATGATGGCCTAACAGGAGGCTTTAAAATTTTCTTTCTAGTGTCCTTCGTTTGGGAGAAAAATGCAATGGTACAAGACAGCTTTTCCTTGCCAATATCTCTCTTTTGCAAAGAGCTGCGCATTGGAAAATTCAGGGCTATTTCGTGTAGATGATGGCCTAACAGGAGGCTTTAAAATTTTCTTTCTAGTGTCCTTCGTTTGGGAGAAAAATGCAATGGTACAAGACAGCTTTTCCTTGCCAATATCTCTCTTTTGCAAAGAGCTACGCATTGGAAAATTCAGGACTATGTCGTGTAGATGATGGCCTAACAGGAGGCTTTAAAATTTTCTTTCTAGTGTCCTTCGTTTGGGAGAAAAATGCAATGGTACAAGACAGCTTTTCCTTGCCAATATCTCTCTTTTGCAAAGAGCTGCGCATTGGAAAATTCAGGGCTATTTCGTGTAGATGATGGCCTAACAGGAGGCTTTAAAATTTTCTTTCTAGTGTCCTTCGTTTGGGAGAAAAATGCAAAGGGAAAAGACAGCTTTTCCTTGCCAATATCTCTCTTTTGCAAAGAGCTACGCATTGGAAAATTCAGGGCTATGTCGTGTAGATGATGGCCTAACAGGAGGCTTTAAAATTTTCTTTCTAGTGACCTTCGTTTGGGAGAAAAATGCAAAGGTACAAGACAGCTTTTCCTTGCCAATATCTCTCTTTTGCAAAGAGCTGCGCATTGGAAAATTCATGGCTATGTCGTGTAGATGATGGCCTAACAGGAGGCTTTAAAATTTTCTTTCTAGTGTCCTTCGTTTGGGAGAAAAATGCAATGGTACAAGACAGCTTTTCCTTGCAAATATCTCTCTTTTGCAAAGAGCTGCGCATTGGAAAATTCAGGGCTATTTCGTGTAGATGATGGCCTAACAGGAGGCTTTAAAATTTTCTTTCTAGTGTCCTTCGTTTGGGAGAAAAATGCAAAGGTACAAGACAGCTTTTCCTTGCCAATATCTCTCTTTTGCAAAGAGCTGCGCATTGGAAAATTCAGGGCTATGTCGTGTAGATGATGGCCTAACAGGAGGCTTTAAAATTTTAATTCTAGTGTCCTTCGTTTGGGAGAAAAATGCAAAGGTACAAGACAGCTTTTCCTTGCCAATATCTCTCTTTTGCAAAGAGCTACGCATTGGAAAATTCAGGGCTATGTCGTGTAGATGATGGCCTAACAGGAGGCTTTAAAATTTTCTTTCTAGTGTCCTTCGTTTGGGAGAAATATGCAATGGTACAAGACAGCTTTTCCTTGCCAATATCTCTCTTTTGCAAAGAGCTACGCATTGGAAAATTCAGGGCTATGTCGTGTAGATGATGGCCTAACAGGAGGCTTTAAAATTTTCTTTCTAGTGTCCTTCGTTTGGGAGAAAAATGCAATGGTACAAGACAGCTTTTCCTTGCCAATATCTCTCTTTTGCAAAGAGCTGCGCATTGGAAAATTCAGGGCTATGTCGTGTAGATGATGGCCTAACAGGAGGCTTTAAAATTTTAATTCTAGTGTCCTTCGTTTGGGAGAAAAATGCAATGGTACAAGACAGCTTTTCCTTGCCAATATCTCTCTTTTGCAAAGAGCTACGCATTGGAAAATTCAGGGCTATGTCGTGTAGATGATGGCCTAACAGGAGGCTTTAAAATTTTCTTTCTAGTGACCTTCGTTTGGGAGAAAAATGCAATGGTACAAGACAGCTTTTCCTTGCCAATATCTCTCTTTTGCAAAGAGCTGCGCATTGGAAAATTCAGGGCTATGTCGTGTAGATGATGGCCTAACAGGAGGCTTTAAAATTTTAATTCTAGTGTCCTTCGTTTGGGAGAAATATGCAATGGTACAAGACAGCTTTACCTTGCCAATATCTCTCTTTTGCAAAGAGCTACGCATTGGAAAATTCAGGGCTATGTCGTGTAGATGATGGCCTAACAGGAGGCTTTAAAATTTTCTTTCTAGTGTCCTTCGTTTGGGAGAAAAATGCAATGGTACAAGACAGCTTTTCCTTGCCAATATCTCTCTTTTGCAAAGAGCTGCGCATTGGAAAATTCAGGGCTATTTCGTGTAGATGATGGCCTAACAGGAGGCTTTAAAATTTTCTTTCTAGTGTCCTTCGTTTGGGAGAAAAATGCAATGGTACAAGACAGCTTTTCCTTGCCAATATCTCTCTTTTGCAAAGAGCTACGCATTGGAAAATTCAGGACTATGTCGTGTAGATGATGGCCTAACAGGAGGCTTTAAAATTTTCTTTCTAGTGTCCTTCGTTTGGGAGAAAAATGCAATGGTACAAGACAGCTTTTCCTTGCCAATATCTCTCTTTTGCAAAGAGCTGCGCATTGGAAAATTCAGGGCTATTTCGTGTAGATGATGGCCTAACAGGAGGCTTTAAAATTTTCTTTCTAGTGTCCTTCGTTTGGGAGAAAAATGCAAAGGGAAAAGACAGCTTTTCCTTGCCAATATCTCTCTTTTGCAAAGAGCTACGCATTGGAAAATTCAGGGCTATGTCGTGTAGATGATGGCCTAACAGGAGGCTTTAAAATTTTCTTTCTAGTGACCTTCGTTTGGGAGAAAAATGCAAAGGTACAAGACAGCTTTTCCTTGCCAATATCTCTCTTTTGCAAAGAGCTGCGCATTGGAAAATTCATGGCTATGTCGTGTAGATGATGGCCTAACAGGAGGCTTTAAAATTTTCTTTCTAGTGTCCTTCGTTTGGGAGAAAAATGCAATGGTACAAGACAGCTTTTCCTTGCCAATATCTCTCTTTTGCAAAGAGCTGCGCATTGGAAAATTCAGGGCTATGTCGTGTAGATGATGGCCTAACAGGAGGCTTTAAAATTTTAATTCTAGTGTCCTTCGTTTGGGAGAAAAATGCAAAGGTACAAGACAGCTTTTCCTTGCCAATATCTCTCTTTTGCAAAGAGCTACGCATTGGAAAATTCAGGGCTATGTCGTGTAGATGATGGCCTAACAGGAGGCTTTAAAATTTTCTTTCTAGTGTCCTTCGTTTGGGAGAAAAATGCAATGGTACAAGACAGCTTTTCCTTGCAAATATCTCTCTTTTGCAAAGAGCTGCGCATTGGAAAATTCAGGGCTATTTCGTGTAGATGATGGCCTAACAGGAGGCTTTAAAATTTTCTTTCTAGTTTCCTTCGTTTGGGAGAAAAATGCAAAGGTACAAGACAGCTTTTCCTTGCCAATATCTCTCTTTTGCAAAGAGCTGCGCATTGGAAAATTCAGGGCTATGTCGTGTAGATGATGGCCTAACAGGAGGCTTTAAAATTTTAATTCTAGTGTCCTTCGTTTGGGAGAAAAATGCAAAGGTACAAGACAGCTTTTCCTTGCCAATATCTCTCTTTTGCAAAGAGCTACGCATTGGAAAATTCAGGGCTATGTCGTGTAGATGATGGCCTAACAGGAGGCTTTAAAATTTTCTTTCTAGTGTCCTTCGTTTGGGAGAAATATGCAATGGTACAAGACAGCTTTTCCTTGCCAATATCTCTCTTTTGCAAAGAGCTACGCATTGGAAAATTCAGGGCTATGTCGTGTAGATGATGGCCTAACAGGAGGCTTTAAAATTTTCTTTCTAGTGTCCTTCGTTTGGGAGAAAAATGCAATGGTACAAGACAGCTTTTCCTTGCCAATATCTCTCTTTTGCAAAGAGCTGCGCATTGGAAAATTCAGGGCTATGTCGTGTAGATGATGGCCTAACAGGAGGCTTTAAAATTTTAATTCTAGTGTCCTTCGTTTGGGAGAAAAATGCAAAGGTACAAGACAGCTTTTCCTTGCCAATATCTCTCTTTTGCAAAGAGCTACGCATTGGAAAATTCAGGGCTATGTCGTGTAGATGATGGCCTAACAGGAGGCTTTAAAATTTTCTTTCTAGTGTCCTTCGTTTGGGAGAAATATGCAATGGTACAAGACAGCTTTTCCTTGCCAATATCTCTCTTTTGCAAAGAGCTACGCATTGGAAAATTCAGGGCTATGTCGTGTAGATGATGGCCTAACAGGAGGCTTTAAAATTTTCTTTCTAGTGTCCTTCGTTTGGGAGAAAAATGCAATGGTACAAGACAGCTTTTCCTTGCCAATATCTCTCTTTTGCAAAGAGCTGCGCATTGGAAAATTCAGGGCTATGTCGTGTAGATGATGGCCTAACAGGAGGCTTTAAAATTTTAATTCTAGTGTCCTTCGTTTGGGAGAAAAATGCAAAGGTACAAGACAGCTTTTCCTTGCCAATATCTCTCTTTTGCAAAGAGCTACGCATTGGAAAATTCAGGGCTATGTCGTGTAGATGATGGCCTAACAGGAGGCTTTAAAATTTTCTTTCTAGTGTCCTTCGTTTGGGAGAAATATGCAATGGTACAAGACAGCTTTTCCTTGCCAATATCTCTCTTTTGCAAAGAGCTACGCATTGGAAAATTCAGGGCTATGTCGTGTAGATGATGGCCTAACAGGAGGCTTTAAAATTTTCTTTCTAGTGTCCTTCGTTTGGGAGAAAAATGCAATGGTACAAGACAGCTTTTCCTTGCCAATATCTCTCTTTTGCAAAGAGCTGCGCATTGGAAAATTCAGGGCTATTTCGTGTAGATGATGGCCTAACAGGAGGCTTTAAAATTTTCTTTCTAGTGTCCTTCGTTTGGGAGAAAAATGCAAAGGTACAAGACAGCTTTTCCTTGCCAATATCTCTCTTTTGCAAAGAGCTACGCATTGGAAAATTCAGGGCTATGTCGTGTAGATGATGGCCTAACAGGAGGCTTTAAAATTTTCTATCTAGTGACCTTCGTTTGGGAGAAAAATGCAATGGTACAAGACAGCTTTTCCTTGCCAATATCTCTCTTTTGCAAAGAGCTACGCATTGGAAAATTCAGGGCTATGTCGTGTAGATGATGGCCTAACAGGAGGCTTTAAAATTTTCTTTCTAGTGACCTTCGTTTGGGAGAAAAATGCAATGGTACAAGACAGCTTTTCCTTGCCAATATCTCTCTTTTGCAAAGAGCTGCGCATTGGAAAATTCAGGGCTATGTCGTGTAGATGATGGCCTAACAGGAGGCTTTAAAATTTTAATTCTAGTGTCCTTCGTTTGGGAGAAATATGCAATGGTACAAGACAGCTTTACCTTGCCAATATCTCTCTTTTGCAAAGAGCTACGCATTGGAAAATTCAGGGCTATGTCGTGTAGATGATGGCCTAACAGGAGGCTTTAAAATTTTCTTTCTAGTGTCCTTCGTTTGGGAGAAAAATGCAATGGTACAAGACAGCTTTTCCTTGCCAATATCTCTCTTTTGCAAAGAGCTGCGCATTGGAAAATTCAGGGCTATTTCGTGTAGATGATGGCCTAACAGGAGGCTTTAAAATTTTCTTTCTAGTGTCCTTCGTTTGGGAGAAAAATGCAATGGTACAAGACAGCTTTTCCTTGCCAATATCTCTCTTTTGCAAAGAGCTACGCATTGGAAAATTCAGGACTATGTCGTGTAGATGATGGCCTAACAGGAGGCTTTAAAATTTTCTTTCTAGTGTCCTTCGTTTGGGAGAAAAATGCAATGGTACAAGACAGCTTTTCCTTGCCAATATCTCTCTTTTGCAAAGAGCTGCGCATTGGAAAATTCAGGGCTATTTCGTGTAGATGATGGCCTAACAGGAGGCTTTAAAATTTTCTTTCTAGTGTCCTTCGTTTGGGAGAAAAATGCAAAGGGAAAAGACAGCTTTTCCTTGCCAATATCTCTCTTTTGCAAAGAGCTACGCATTGGAAAATTCAGGGCTATGTCGTGTAGATGATGGCCTAACAGGAGGCTTTAAAATTTTCTTTCTAGTGACCTTCGTTTGGGAGAAAAATGCAAAGGTACAAGACAGCTTTTCCTTGCCAATATCTCTCTTTTGCAAAGAGCTGCGCATTGGAAAATTCATGGCTATGTCGTGTAGATGATGGCCTAACAGGAGGCTTTAAAATTTTCTTTCTAGTGTCCTTCGTTTGGGAGAAAAATGCAATGGTACAAGACAGCTTTTCCTTGCAAATATCTCTCTTTTGCAAAGAGCTGCGCATTGGAAAATTCAGGGCTATTTCGTGTAGATGATGGCCTAACAGGAGGCTTTAAAATTTTCTTTCTAGTGTCCTTCGTTTGGGAGAAATATGCAATGGTACAAGACAGCTTTTCCTTGCCAATATCTCTCTTTTGCAAAGAGCTGCGCATTGGAAAATTCATGGCTATGTCGTGTAGATGATGGCCTAACAGGAGGCTTTAAAATTTTCTTTCTAGTGTCCTTCGTTTGGGAGAAAAATGCAATGGTACAAGACAGCTTTTCCTTGCAAATATCTCTCTTTTGCAAAGAGCTGCGCATTGGAAAATTCAGGGCTATTTCGTGTAGATGATGGCCTAACAGGAGGCTTTAAAATTTTCTTTCTAGTGTCCTTCGTTTGGGAGAAATATGCAATGGTACAAGACAGCTTTTCCTTGCCAATATCTCTCTTTTGCAAAGAGCTACGCATTGGAAAATTCAGGGCTATGTCGTGTAGATGATGGCCTAACAGGAGGCTTTAAAATTTTCTTTCTAGTGTCCTTCGTTTGGGAGAAAAATGCAATGGTACAAGACAGCTTTTCCTTGCCAATATCTCTCTTTTGCAAAGAGCTGCGCATTGGAAAATTCAGGGCTATTTCGTGTAGATGATGGCCTAACAGGAGGCTTTAAAATTTTCTTTCTAGTGTCCTTCGTTTGGGAGAAAAATGCAAAGGTACAAGACAGCTTTTCCTTGCCAATATCTCTCTTTTGCAAAGAGCTACGCATTGGAAAATTCAGGGCTATGTCGTGTAGATGATGGCCTAACAGGAGGCTTTAAAATTTTCTATCTAGTGACCTACGTTTGGGAGAAAAATGCAATGGTACAAGACAGCTTTTCCTTGCCAATATCTCTCTTTTGCAAAGAGCTACGCATTGGAAAATTCAGGGCTATGTCGTGTAGATGATGGCCTAACAGGAGGCTTTAAAATTTTCTTTCTAGTGACCTTCGTTTGGGAGAAAAATGCAATGGTACAAGACAGCTTTTCCTTGCCAATATCTCTCTTTTGCAAAGAGCTGCGCATTGGAAAATTCAGGGCTATGTCGTGTAGATGATGGCCTAACAGGAGGCTTTAAAATTTTAATTCTAGTGTCCTTCGTTTGGGAGAAATATGCAATGGTACAAGACAGCTTTACCTTGCCAATATCTCTCTTTTGCAAAGAGCTACGCATTGGAAAATTCAGGGCTATGTCGTGTAGATGATGGCCTAACAGGAGGCTTTAAAATTTTCTTTCTAGTGTCCTTCGTTTGGGAGAAAAATGCAATGGTACAAGACAGCTTTTCCTTGCCAATATCTCTCTTTTGCAAAGAGCTGCGCATTGGAAAATTCAGGGCTATTTCGTGTAGATGATGGCCTAACAGGAGGCTTTAAAATTTTCTTTCTAGTGTCCTTCGTTTGGGAGAAAAATGCAATGGTACAAGACAGCTTTTCCTTGCCAATATCTCTCTTTTGCAAAGAGCTACGCATTGGAAAATTCAGGACTATGTCGTGTAGATGATGGCCTAACAGGAGGCTTTAAAATTTTCTTTCTAGTGTCCTTCGTTTGGGAGAAAAATGCAATGGTACAAGACAGCTTTTCCTTGCCAATATCTCTCTTTTGCAAAGAGCTGCGCATTGGAAAATTCAGGGCTATTTCGTGTAGATGATGGCCTAACAGGAGGCTTTAAAATTTTCTTTCTAGTGTCCTTCGTTTGGGAGAAAAATGCAAAGGGAAAAGACAGCTTTTCCTTGCCAATATCTCTCTTTTGCAAAGAGCTACGCATTGGAAAATTCAGGGCTATGTCGTGTAGATGATGGCCTAACAGGAGGCTTTAAAATTTTCTTTCTAGTGACCTTCGTTTGGGAGAAAAATGCAAAGGTACAAGACAGCTTTTCCTTGCCAATATCTCTCTTTTGCAAAGAGCTGCGCATTGGAAAATTCATGGCTATGTCGTGTAGATGATGGCCTAACAGGAGGCTTTAAAATTTTCTTTCTAGTGTCCTTCGTTTGGGAGAAAAATGCAATGGTACAAGACAGCTTTTCCTTGCAAATATCTCTCTTTTGCAAAGAGCTGCGCATTGGAAAATTCAGGGCTATTTCGTGTAGATGATGGCCTAACAGGAGGCTTTAAAATTTTCTTTCTAGTGTCCTTCGTTTGGGAGAAAAATGCAAAGGTACAAGACAGCTTTTCCTTGCCAATATCTCTCTTTTGCAAAGAGCTGCGCATTGGAAAATTCAGGGCTATGTCGTGTAGATGATGGCCTAACAGGAGGCTTTAAAATTTTAATTCTAGTGTCCTTCGTTTGGGAGAAAAATGCAAAGGTACAAGACAGCTTTTCCTTGCCAATATCTCTCTTTTGCAAAGAGCTACGCATTGGAAAATTCAGGGCTATGTCGTGTAGATGATGGCCTAACAGGAGGCTTTAAAATTTTCTTTCTAGTGTCCTTCGTTTGGGAGAAATATGCAATGGTACAAGACAGCTTTTCCTTGCCAATATCTCTCTTTTGCAAAGAGCTACGCATTGGAAAATTCAGGGCTATGTCGTGTAGATGATGGCCTAACAGGAGGCTTTAAAATTTTCTATCTAGTGACCTTCGTTTGGGAGAAAAATGCAATGGTACAAGACAGCTTTTCCTTGCCAATATCTCTCTTTTGCAAAGAGCTACGCATTGGAAAATTCAGGGCTATGTCGTGTAGATGATGGCCTAACAGGAGGCTTTAAAATTTTCTTTCTAGTGACCTTCGTTTGGGAGAAAAATGCAATGGTACAAGACAGCTTTTCCTTGCCAATATCTCTCTTTTGCAAAGAGCTGCGCATTGGAAAATTCAGGGCTATGTCGTGTAGATGATGGCCTAACAGGAGGCTTTAAAATTTTAATTCTAGTGTCCTTCGTTTGGGAGAAATATGCAATGGTACAAGACAGCTTTACCTTGCCAATATCTCTCTTTTGCAAAGAGCTACGCATTGGAAAATTCAGGGCTATGTCGTGTAGATGATGGCCTAACAGGAGGCTTTAAAATTTTCTTTCTAGTGTCCTTCGTTTGGGAGAAAAATGCAATGGTACAAGACAGCTTTTCCTTGCCAATATCTCTCTTTTGCAAAGAGCTGCGCATTGGAAAATTCAGGGCTATTTCGTGTAGATGATGGCCTAACAGGAGGCTTTAAAATTTTCTTTCTAGTGTCCTTCGTTTGGGAGAAAAATGCAATGGTACAAGACAGCTTTTCCTTGCCAATATCTCTCTTTTGCAAAGAGCTACGCATTGGAAAATTCAGGACTATGTCGTGTAGATGATGGCCTAACAGGAGGCTTTAAAATTTTCTTTCTAGTGTCCTTCGTTTGGGAGAAAAATGCAATGGTACAAGACAGCTTTTCCTTGCCAATATCTCTCTTTTGCAAAGAGCTGCGCATTGGAAAATTCAGGGCTATTTCGTGTAGATGATGGCCTAACAGGAGGCTTTAAAATTTTCTTTCTAGTGTCCTTCGTTTGGGAGAAAAATGCAAAGGGAAAAGACAGCTTTTCCTTGCCAATATCTCTCTTTTGCAAAGAGCTACGCATTGGAAAATTCAGGGCTATGTCGTGTAGATGATGGCCTAACAGGAGGCTTTAAAATTTTCTTTCTAGTGACCTTCGTTTGGGAGAAAAATGCAAAGGTACAAGACAGCTTTTCCTTGCCAATATCTCTCTTTTGCAAAGAGCTGCGCATTGGAAAATTCATGGCTATGTCGTGTAGATGATGGCCTAACAGGAGGCTTTAAAATTTTCTTTCTAGTGTCCTTCGTTTGGGAGAAAAATGCAATGGTACAAGACAGCTTTTCCTTGCAAATATCTCTCTTTTGCAAAGAGCTGCGCATTGGAAAATTCAGGGCTATTTCGTGTAGATGATGGCCTAACAGGAGGCTTTAAAATTTTCTTTCTAGTGTCCTTCGTTTGGGAGAAATATGCAATGGTACAAGACAGCTTTTCCTTGCCAATATCTCTCTTTTGCAAAGAGCTGCGCATTGGAAAATTCATGGCTATGTCGTGTAGATGATGGCCTAACAGGAGGCTTTAAAATTTTCTTTCTAGTGTCCTTCGTTTGGGAGAAAAATGCAATGGTACAAGACAGCTTTTCCTTGCAAATATCTCTCTTTTGCAAAGAGCTGCGCATTGGAAAATTCAGGGCTATTTCGTGTAGATGATGGCCTAACAGGAGGCTTTAAAATTTTCTTTCTAGTGTCCTTCGTTTGGGAGAAATATGCAATGGTACAAGACAGCTTTTCCTTGCCAATATCTCTCTTTTGCAAAGAGCTACGCATTGGAAAATTCAGGGCTATGTCGTGTAGATGATGGCCTAACAGGAGGCTTTAAAATTTTCTTTCTAGTGTCCTTCGTTTGGGAGAAAAATGCAATGGTACAAGACAGCTTTTCCTTGCCAATATCTCTCTTTTGCAAAGAGCTGCGCATTGGAAAATTCAGGGCTATTTCGTGTAGATGATGGCCTAACAGGAGGCTTTAAAATTTTCTTTCTAGTGTCCTTCGTTTGGGAGAAAAATGCAAAGGTACAAGACAGCTTTTCCTTGCCAATATCTCTCTTTTGCAAAGAGCTACGCATTGGAAAATTCAGGGCTATGTCGTGTAGATGATGGCCTAACAGGAGGCTTTAAAATTTTCTATCTAGTGACCTACGTTTGGGAGAAAAATGCAATGGTACAAGACAGCTTTTCCTTGCCAATATCTCTCTTTTGCAAAGAGCTACGCATTGGAAAATTCAGGGCTATGTCGTGTAGATGATGGCCTAACAGGAGGCTTTAAAATTTTCTTTCTAGTGACCTTCGTTTGGGAGAAAAATGCAATGGTACAAGACAGCTTTTCCTTGCCAATATCTCTCTTTTGCAAAGAGCTGCGCATTGGAAAATTCAGGGCTATGTCGTGTAGATGATGGCCTAACAGGAGGCTTTAAAATTTTAATTCTAGTGTCCTTCGTTTGGGAGAAATATGCAATGGTACAAGACAGCTTTACCTTGCCAATATCTCTCTTTTGCAAAGAGCTACGCATTGGAAAATTCAGGGCTATGTCGTGTAGATGATGGCCTAACAGGAGGCTTTAAAATTTTCTTTCTAGTGTCCTTCGTTTGGGAGAAAAATGCAATGGTACAAGACAGCTTTTCCTTGCCAATATCTCTCTTTTGCAAAGAGCTGCGCATTGGAAAATTCAGGGCTATTTCGTGTAGATGATGGCCTAACAGGAGGCTTTAAAATTTTCTTTCTAGTGTCCTTCGTTTGGGAGAAAAATGCAATGGTACAAGACAGCTTTTCCTTGCCAATATCTCTCTTTTGCAAAGAGCTACGCATTGGAAAATTCAGGACTATGTCGTGTAGATGATGGCCTAACAGGAGGCTTTAAAATTTTCTTTCTAGTGTCCTTCGTTTGGGAGAAAAATGCAATGGTACAAGACAGCTTTTCCTTGCCAATATCTCTCTTTTGCAAAGAGCTGCGCATTGGAAAATTCAGGGCTATTTCGTGTAGATGATGGCCTAACAGGAGGCTTTAAAATTTTCTTTCTAGTGTCCTTCGTTTGGGAGAAAAATGCAAAGGGAAAAGACAGCTTTTCCTTGCCAATATCTCTCTTTTGCAAAGAGCTACGCATTGGAAAATTCAGGGCTATGTCGTGTAGATGATGGCCTAACAGGAGGCTTTAAAATTTTCTTTCTAGTGACCTTCGTTTGGGAGAAAAATGCAAAGGTACAAGACAGCTTTTCCTTGCCAATATCTCTCTTTTGCAAAGAGCTGCGCATTGGAAAATTCATGGCTATGTCGTGTAGATGATGGCCTAACAGGAGGCTTTAAAATTTTCTTTCTAGTGTCCTTCGTTTGGGAGAAAAATGCAATGGTACAAGACAGCTTTTCCTTGCAAATATCTCTCTTTTGCAAAGAGCTGCGCATTGGAAAATTCAGGGCTATTTCGTGTAGATGATGGCCTAACAGGAGGCTTTAAAATTTTCTTTCTAGTGTCCTTCGTTTGGGAGAAAAATGCAAAGGTACAAGACAGCTTTTCCTTGCCAATATCTCTCTTTTGCAAAGAGCTACGCATTGGAAAATTCAGGGCTATGTCGTGTAGATGATGGCCTAACAGGAGGCTTTAAAATTTTCTTTCTAGTGTCCTTCGTTTGGGAGAAATATGCAATGGTACAAGACAGCTTTTCCTTGCCAATATCTCTCTTTTGCAAAGAGCTACGCATTGGAAAATTCAGGGCTATGTCGTGTAGATGATGGCCTAACAGGAGGCTTTAAAATTTTCTTTCTAGTGTCCTTCGTTTGGGAGAAAAATGCAATGGTACAAGACAGCTTTTCCTTGCCAATATCTCTCTTTTGCAAAGAGCTGCGCATTGGAAAATTCAGGGCTATGTCGTGTAGATGATGGCCTAACAGGAGGCTTTAAAATTTTAATTCTAGTGTCCTTCGTTTGGGAGAAAAATGCAAAGGTACAAGACAGCTTTTCCTTGCCAATATCTCTCTTTTGCAAAGAGCTACGCATTGGAAAATTCAGGGCTATGTCGTGTAGATGATGGCCTAACAGGAGGCTTTAAAATTTTCTTTCTAGTGTCCTTCGTTTGGGAGAAATATGCAATGGTACAAGACAGCTTTTCCTTGCCAATATCTCTCTTTTGCAAAGAGCTACGCATTGGAAAATTCAGGGCTATGTCGTGTAGATGATGGCCTAACAGGAGGCTTTAAAATTTTCTTTCTAGTGTCCTTCGTTTGGGAGAAAAATGCAATGGTACAAGACAGCTTTTCCTTGCCAATATCTCTCTTTTGCAAAGAGCTGCGCATTGGAAAATTCAGGGCTATTTCGTGTAGATGATGGCCTAACAGGAGGCTTTAAAATTTTCTTTCTAGTGTCCTTCGTTTGGGAGAAAAATGCAAAGGTACAAGACAGCTTTTCCTTGCCAATATCTCTCTTTTGCAAAGAGCTACGCATTGGAAAATTCAGGGCTATGTCGTGTAGATGATGGCCTAACAGGAGGCTTTAAAATTTTCTATCTAGTGACCTTCGTTTGGGAGAAAAATGCAATGGTACAAGACAGCTTTTCCTTGCCAATATCTCTCTTTTGCAAAGAGCTACGCATTGGAAAATTCAGGGCTATGTCGTGTAGATGATGGCCTAACAGGAGGCTTTAAAATTTTCTTTCTAGTGACCTTCGTTTGGGAGAAAAATGCAATGGTACAAGACAGCTTTTCCTTGCCAATATCTCTCTTTTGCAAAGAGCTGCGCATTGGAAAATTCAGGGCTATGTCGTGTAGATGATGGCCTAACAGGAGGCTTTAAAATTTTAATTCTAGTGTCCTTCGTTTGGGAGAAATATGCAATGGTACAAGACAGCTTTACCTTGCCAATATCTCTCTTTTGCAAAGAGCTACGCATTGGAAAATTCAGGGCTATGTCGTGTAGATGATGGCCTAACAGGAGGCTTTAAAATTTTCTTTCTAGTGTCCTTCGTTTGGGAGAAAAATGCAATGGTACAAGACAGCTTTTCCTTGCCAATATCTCTCTTTTGCAAAGAGCTGCGCATTGGAAAATTCAGGGCTATTTCGTGTAGATGATGGCCTAACAGGAGGCTTTAAAATTTTCTTTCTAGTGTCCTTCGTTTGGGAGAAAAATGCAATGGTACAAGACAGCTTTTCCTTGCCAATATCTCTCTTTTGCAAAGAGCTACGCATTGGAAAATTCAGGACTATGTCGTGTAGATGATGGCCTAACAGGAGGCTTTAAAATTTTCTTTCTAGTGTCCTTCGTTTGGGAGAAAAATGCAATGGTACAAGACAGCTTTTCCTTGCCAATATCTCTCTTTTGCAAAGAGCTGCGCATTGGAAAATTCAGGGCTATTTCGTGTAGATGATGGCCTAACAGGAGGCTTTAAAATTTTCTTTCTAGTGTCCTTCGTTTGGGAGAAAAATGCAAAGGGAAAAGACAGCTTTTCCTTGCCAATATCTCTCTTTTGCAAAGAGCTACGCATTGGAAAATTCAGGGCTATGTCGTGTAGATGATGGCCTAACAGGAGGCTTTAAAATTTTCTTTCTAGTGACCTTCGTTTGGGAGAAAAATGCAAAGGTACAAGACAGCTTTTCCTTGCCAATATCTCTCTTTTGCAAAGAGCTGCGCATTGGAAAATTCATGGCTATGTCGTGTAGATGATGGCCTAACAGGAGGCTTTAAAATTTTCTTTCTAGTGTCCTTCGTTTGGGAGAAAAATGCAATGGTACAAGACAGCTTTTCCTTGCAAATATCTCTCTTTTGCAAAGAGCTGCGCATTGGAAAATTCAGGGCTATTTCGTGTAGATGATGGCCTAACAGGAGGCTTTAAAATTTTCTTTCTAGTGTCCTTCGTTTGGGAGAAATATGCAATGGTACAAGACAGCTTTTCCTTGCCAATATCTCTCTTTTGCAAAGAGCTGCGCATTGGAAAATTCATGGCTATGTCGTGTAGATGATGGCCTAACAGGAGGCTTTAAAATTTTCTTTCTAGTGTCCTTCGTTTGGGAGAAAAATGCAATGGTACAAGACAGCTTTTCCTTGCAAATATCTCTCTTTTGCAAAGAGCTGCGCATTGGAAAATTCAGGGCTATTTCGTGTAGATGATGGCCTAACAGGAGGCTTTAAAATTTTCTTTCTAGTGTCCTTCGTTTGGGAGAAATATGCAATGGTACAAGACAGCTTTTCCTTGCCAATATCTCTCTTTTGCAAAGAGCTACGCATTGGAAAATTCAGGGCTATGTCGTGTAGATGATGGCCTAACAGGAGGCTTTAAAATTTTCTTTCTAGTGTCCTTCGTTTGGGAGAAAAATGCAATGGTACAAGACAGCTTTTCCTTGCCAATATCTCTCTTTTGCAAAGAGCTGCGCATTGGAAAATTCAGGGCTATTTCGTGTAGATGATGGCCTAACAGGAGGCTTTAAAATTTTCTTTCTAGTGTCCTTCGTTTGGGAGAAAAATGCAAAGGTACAAGACAGCTTTTCCTTGCCAATATCTCTCTTTTGCAAAGAGCTACGCATTGGAAAATTCAGGGCTATGTCGTGTAGATGATGGCCTAACAGGAGGCTTTAAAATTTTCTATCTAGTGACCTACGTTTGGGAGAAAAATGCAATGGTACAAGACAGCTTTTCCTTGCCAATATCTCTCTTTTGCAAAGAGCTACGCATTGGAAAATTCAGGGCTATGTCGTGTAGATGATGGCCTAACAGGAGGCTTTAAAATTTTCTTTCTAGTGACCTTCGTTTGGGAGAAAAATGCAATGGTACAAGACAGCTTTTCCTTGCCAATATCTCTCTTTTGCAAAGAGCTGCGCATTGGAAAATTCAGGGCTATGTCGTGTAGATGATGGCCTAACAGGAGGCTTTAAAATTTTAATTCTAGTGTCCTTCGTTTGGGAGAAATATGCAATGGTACAAGACAGCTTTACCTTGCCAATATCTCTCTTTTGCAAAGAGCTACGCATTGGAAAATTCAGGGCTATGTCGTGTAGATGATGGCCTAACAGGAGGCTTTAAAATTTTCTTTCTAGTGTCCTTCGTTTGGGAGAAAAATGCAATGGTACAAGACAGCTTTTCCTTGCCAATATCTCTCTTTTGCAAAGAGCTGCGCATTGGAAAATTCAGGGCTATTTCGTGTAGATGATGGCCTAACAGGAGGCTTTAAAATTTTCTTTCTAGTGTCCTTCGTTTGGGAGAAAAATGCAATGGTACAAGACAGCTTTTCCTTGCCAATATCTCTCTTTTGCAAAGAGCTACGCATTGGAAAATTCAGGACTATGTCGTGTAGATGATGGCCTAACAGGAGGCTTTAAAATTTTCTTTCTAGTGTCCTTCGTTTGGGAGAAAAATGCAATGGTACAAGACAGCTTTTCCTTGCCAATATCTCTCTTTTGCAAAGAGCTGCGCATTGGAAAATTCAGGGCTATTTCGTGTAGATGATGGCCTAACAGGAGGCTTTAAAATTTTCTTTCTAGTGTCCTTCGTTTGGGAGAAAAATGCAAAGGGAAAAGACAGCTTTTCCTTGCCAATATCTCTCTTTTGCAAAGAGCTACGCATTGGAAAATTCAGGGCTATGTCGTGTAGATGATGGCCTAACAGGAGGCTTTAAAATTTTCTTTCTAGTGACCTTCGTTTGGGAGAAAAATGCAAAGGTACAAGACA